>NC_055692.1:29771519-30021519 GCF_017639745.1 Melanotaenia boesemani
ACACACAACCACGCTCTGACATGAAGGCACACACAATCACAGAGGCAGGCAAAGGCAGCCATGCAATAATCTGTTTTTTTTTTTTTTTTTTTTTTTTTTTTTTTTCACCTTTCCTGTGTCGTGCAAAAACTCAAATGCACATGCATAATCACATGTCCTGTCGCTCACTTTGCTTCTCTCACACACTCCTTTGTTAAAGGCTGTGGATGTGGCGTAATTGCAGTCAGTGTGAGAGGTTTTACGTGTGTGTGTGTGTGTGTGTGTGCCCCTGTCAACATGGACTGCAGACCTCCTTTTGGGACCATGTGACACAGATGACAGTCCTGTTACATACCTGACTATCACATGTGCACCATGATGGATCTACCCGTAATGTAGCCAACGCAGGGAGTTTTAGCTTACACTGCATATTTGCTGGGATGCTGAGCATTTTCTTTATGCTTTTTCTTCCCTAATGAATTATATTTTGTACAGTCTTCTTTATATATATTTATATATATATATATATATATATCATATATAAAATCTGCTTTTTTTGTTCAGTCACAGTGGATGTTCTAATGAGGCAGAGCCTGAAATAACTGTGGGGCTAGCTCTGCAGAACTATGACATCCCATGTGAGAACTTGCCCAAATCACAGTGGCTGCAGCCGTGCGTCAGGTTTCTTTATTTATAACCCGCGTGGAATTGTCCTACACTCTGAGCATATGGAGGGTTATGTAACGCTCAGCATCCAATAGATAACCACTGAAGTCAGGTCCTATATAAATAAATATAAATACAGCTTGCTGAGGACTTGTTTCTGAGGCTGTTAAAGATGTAGCTCTCTTGAAAATCATCTTTACAAGGATGAGAAGAGATATTAATATTCCTAACACATTTTTAATTTGGATCTAAACTCAACTGAAGAAAAACAAAATTAATTATAAATTAATAAAATAATTAAATAATGATATTTAATTGTGTGATTAGCTTTAGTTTTAGTTGCAGGTAATGAAACCTAACTGCAGTGCTTTGCAAAGGTTTAAGCAACTTTCAGTGTGTAGTTATCCGTCATGCACTGCCAACAGCAAAGCATCTCTTTGGTGCCAGATTCATTTTGCAGTAGGACAGTGACCCCAGACGAGTAGTCGGAGTTATGAGGAACCATCTTCGGTGCCACAAGATGAACGAGGACTCTTGCAGCAAATTGTCTGGCTCCCACAAAACCCCAATCTCAACATGACAGAGTCAGTCTGGGGTCACATGAGGAAGCTGAAGATTTTCAGACAGCCTAAATCGACAGAGGAACTGCAGCGAGTCGTCCAAGAGGCTGGAAACAACTTATCCGTCAAATGCCTTGAAAAACTGCAGAGAGCTGGTACTGTTTTATTGGAAAAAGCAAGTTTTTTCCTTCCTGTACTCTTTAAGTTAATTTTACTCCTTAAGTATTTAAAAAATAACTAAAGTGAAAATGTAAACATTTTTTTCACTGTGTCTTTGAGATTTCTGCCTTTTATAAGAAAATACTAACTCCTTTAATAAGGAGACTTTAAAACAATGCTTACCAGAGTAAAATATGAGAAAGAAAAATAAAGTTTTCTCTAATACTTACATGCCCTAAATTCATCAGTTGTGTCTAGGATGTGCATTTGAAAACATGAGTGCTGCTGTTGTACATATCTCATCTAATTAGGCCTCATTCAGTCAAACTGAAATGCCACCTTGCGCCTGTCACGTTGTATATGAGTGATCAGGCAGAAAGTTGGTCATTACAATCATGACATCAAATGGCTGGCAGCAGAGGTCAATCAGTGTACATTAACCAAACAGAGCTCATTTGTTTTACAGCTTTTAGTGGCGTGTTGGCACCAGCGTACAAGAGGTTTAGGCTGGCATCCAGCGGGCATGGACGGCCTCCCAGTGGAGCAGGAGCGGGATGGGTCTTGGCCAGCCCTCTAGCAGAGGAATGTGAAGGAGACAGAGAGGGGTGCACATGTGTCCCCTTCCCCCCAACTGTTCAAGCCGTCTGCTGATTTATGTAGCTGAAATGAACTCCTTTACACCGGGCCTTCATAAATACCTAAATGGGTTTTAAAATGATCGTCAGGACTCTTTCCTTTCTCTTTTTGGCCATTGCAGTTTTTAATCTGTGACTGTTGACATGTCATCACACTGATGCATCAGTGTGACTTGGTGTACAGACAAATGCATACACTCTGAGTCCATAGATCCCTCTCAACCCTCACCTGGTCCTAATTTTAGCAGATGAAGCCACATTTCAGTCGCGCTGTGGTGATCTGTCATCGACAGGCCCACTCCATTCTGGCTGGGAGTGATATCTTTCTGTAAAATATGTATGACATCAAAAAGCCTTAAAGGTTATTACAAATTAATAATGAGTGGTGGGCTGAGAGTAGTAAAAAATAGCCCTCCCTTGGTGTCGTGTTTAAATGTTTAATTTAACATGCTCTGGTATAAATGTGGACTGCCTCCCAGAGATATGTGCAAGGGCCCTGAGGCCCCAGCAGACTGTCATTGGTCTGGAGCATCCAAACCTCGACCACCAGGCTCATATTTATTAAGATTGACATTCAGATTAAACTGATTCATGCAGATGTGAGTGATCATCTGCCTGGAGACGCTGCCTGTTATCTTGAAAAGGCGCCTCTTCTTCTGTGCTTCTCTAACAGCACACAGAATTATAAAAACACTAAGAGAGGCAGTTTTACTCGCATCAAGATCAAATTCTCTGTAGGCTCAGAGACACAGAAAAGCTCTTTCTGAGCATTTCTCTGAAGCGAGTCGAATCATTGGCCCTGAACCTCTCTCACAGTAATGTCAGAAGACACTGTACAAAATTGCCTTATTTATGCCTGTAATGTAAGCTGTCTGTTCTAGTGTCGCTCATCCTCAGTGGAACCAACGACGGTGGCAGCCGAGTCTGGAGTGAATTTGCCGGGCGACTACCTGGGAAACATCAACAGTCATTAATTATGTAAAACCCCTCTCACAGTGGGAGCAGAAAGAGCTGCATGCAACTGCAGCGCCTGCTCCTATTAGACTCAATGTACTCTACAATGAGCCCCCACTGCCTGGGGGCGTGGAGGGATTAGCAGCCTACCGCCACGACCCCCCATAGGAAGACACACATGCTGCACCATGCAGTACACACACTCCTAAATGTGGCGTTCTATTACATTCTGCAGCGATGTATGCTTGTGTTAAGCTGACGAGACTAACACAAATCTCAGCGCCGCCTCTCCTCCCCGGCCACTTCATTGTTCACTTCTCTCCTTCATGGGTCCTGTTTCTCTCCCCACAACAATTGTTTGCTTTCCAGCTTTCTCACCACAATGAATGAAATCGGCAAATGTGACAGGACAAATGATACACCGTGTTTGTCAGGAGCGCTAGGGTAAGGGGGTTGTTTGATGGCAGATAGCGCTGCCACCAACACTGCACTGCTTGGAACCAAATTACACACAGAGACGTCCCATACAAGGCCCTACCTGAGATCTCACTCCAAGCACTGCCATTGACATTGGCAGATTTATCACACAAATAATAGACCTAATTTTTCCACCATGTGTTTCCAATCCATCTTCTGTCAGCAACAGCCTTGTTTGGCAGACTTCAAGTCATCTCCACGGCGCTCATTCCTCCGCCAGCCACGCACATCTAGCCGTTGTGCAAGGCTCGTTCATCAGTGCTGTTCTTTTTAGCGGATGCGGCTTTGGCATGATGTTCCTCCATGCTGAAACAAAGGCAGCGCTGACACCTGTAATTAATTAGGCTATTATGCATTCCGCAATGATAATTGCCTCACTGGAAAGTCACCAGCCTTCTAAGAGAGAGAGAGAAGAGGGGTGGATAGAGAGCGCTATCCATCATAGCGGAGCACTCTCCCTGCCTCTTTCACTCCCTCTCTCTTCCTTCGTGTCATGCTGTCTCACCTTGACTGGTGTAGGCAAGGCTGGAGAAACACTGTCAACATGTGTCTGAGGGCGAGATGTGCAGCTGCGCCTCCCCCTTTGCCAGAAGTCTTCCACCAGCAGCCTGCCAGGGTTTATCCACTCCAGGGCTTTGGCTCACATTGGCACAGTTACCCATGACACCCCATCTGTTGGAGCTTTGTTCACTAGGGCAATGCAGCTCCAGGATAATGGGGGCACTTTATTTTTATAATTAGCCTTTACCTACACTTCTCCTTTCTTCTTTCCCTTTAACACTTCTCCTAGCTCTGAAATCTAGTCCAGGTGCACTCATTACTACTTTTTTGCAGCCCTCCCTTTCAGCACATCTACCAGTGCCTTCATCTTACCCTCAGCACGCCCGCACTCGCTCCCATCATGCCATTATAGATACATTTTCAGTAGGCACACTTTCCTCGAGGTTTAGGTCATTCACTGCATGAAGCATTTGAAAGAGCAAGCTCAAAGAAAATGACAACTCCTGTCTTTTGAACTACAAAGACATTCAGAAAAGATTTGTTTTCTTCTCTCCGTTTGTCTCTTGACTTTGACTTTGCAGTGACTTTGAGGTGCGAGCACAGAGGCGGCTGCTTTTGAATTTTGTCAAGAGGACTGGTAACACACTGCTTCTGTTGCCTGTTGATGGAAGGGGGCGGCAGAAGGCACCTGCTGCATGATGGAGACAGCAGGCCCTTTGATCTAGGTTTAATGTTGTGCCATGTTCCGTCTCTCATGCAGCTCCATGTGCCATGTCCTGTGGGATTACGTCAGCTCCACCTTGATCTGCTCCCTCGCTCAGCCTCGGCCATTATTATCACTCTCCAGGGGTGCATTGACCCAAAGTCTCTGTCATTTAGCTGCTTCTTATATTCAAATGAAACACCTTACGCCATATTATCTTAACGTGCCTTTTTAGCCATGCTCATAGCTGTAGGTAGGGATAGGAGTATCAGCCGGTATGTTTATCACTGATCTAAACTGAAGTATATCAGCAAGGGATGAATTTATTGTTACTGCAAGAGAGGTATGTAACTTGAAGATGTCCAGAAGGACAAACCAATGAGCATGAACTGCTTTTTCAGCTTTGATTTCTGACAATTTTGCTCTTTTTATAACCAGCTAGAAAGATCTGTGTTTCACAAAACACAAATGTATTTTATCATTTTGATCATTTATTCAGATTCAGGTGGAAATATACAGTAAATATTATAGTTGGTCTTCAACAGGGGTGTCCAGAGTCTTTGCTCAAGGGCAGCTGTTTTCAATGTGTCCCTGCTGCAGCACACCTGACTCAAATTAATGGGTCAATAAGAGGCTGGTGCAGAACTTGACTACAAGCTGTTGGAGAACTAATTAATTTAAATTAGGTGTGTTGCAGCCAGGAAAAATCTATAACCTGCAGGACACTGGCCCAGGAGGTCCAGATTTTGTGAACCCTGGTCTACAACATGCAAATTTCAGTACCTTGTGAACAGACATCATTGCTGATCAGCTATAACATAAGAGCCTATCTAATAATGAGTAGGTAGGTAGGTCCTTGGGTGGGCCTCTTTAGTCACATTAAGATTCCATTCGATTACGATTCAGATGGCTGCGTTGCGATTATAAAGCGTGTGGCGTGTTTGACTGCCACTACTTTCTGAGTATTTTCATATTTGTGGTGAAAACATGGAGCTGCATCAAATCCTTGTATAATGCTTTCTAGTCTGCTTCCTGTATTTGGTTCACTTGAAGCGAACAGAGGCCTACAATTGTAGGTGGACCAGAGTTCACTTCTTGATCTGCATCAGAGTTCTTCTGCACACTAGCACTCATCCAGACGAAGCTGACTTTTTCTGACCAGTGAGGGAAGTTGATGATATGGGTTCTGGGATGTGAGACCCCAGATACCATTAGATCAGTATCTGGGGAGTTTTCAGATAGGGGACTGGTTTAAAGGGAGGCTGGTTTGCAGAAATTTGTAGGTTGCATGTGTTGAAGTAACAACAATGTAAATGCCAGGATGTAGGTTTTCGCATTGCAGTGTAACAAGATGAGTTGTGTTTCTCACCTTATTTGCAGTTTTAATTTCGTGGTTGATGCATGTTGTCATTAATATAAAACTAGCTGTGTATTGGCAATAATAAGCTTTCAAGATATCATAATAGGATCAACTATATAGCATAATTCAGCTTACTGCTTTACTATTCACACAGAAAGCACTCAGGGGTTTTAGCAGTTCAGACAAAATAAGCTGTAAATATCTCTAGGTTCTTTTGTAGTGGAATGGCTGCTTAGCTCTTTAGGTGATGTTAATGGGGTTACAATCATAAGGCTATAAGTTTTGTTCTCATTCAGAGCTTAGGGTCCTTTATTTCAATCCCCTGCTTGATTGCTTGGAAGGACCTCCAGTGGCTAATGGCTGTAGGTTGTTCAGATCTTGATTAGTCTGTGTTTTGAGTATGTTTACTCACACCCTGCATATCCTAAGACTGTTTCTGTGTCTAAGTTGCATTTTTTTTACAGCCTTGGCTTTTATTTGTGTATGTGTGTTAAGTGCTAATTAGCATGTTAGCATGCTTGCACATTGAAGTAAGTTGGAGCGTAGGCTCAATCTTAATCTTGTTAAACATACTCATTCAGCATTAACAACATTGAGAGCAAACTGACATTTGAGTAGCATGACTGCGACAAATGATAGCCTGACTTCCAGTGCTGTACCAGTTGTTAAAAACAATACAGTCTTTCAGAATGTCTCCTTGAGGGACTTTTCTCCTAAAAATTTCTTTACTGTCATTCATTGTACCATTCAAACACAGGTACCCCCCGACCCCCACCCCTGGTAAGGCCTTCAGGCTACCGTGAGTCAAGTTGCATTTTCACTTTTAATTTGTCACTACATCGTTGTGTAGTCACACGAAGAGCAGATAACTGGTTCAAAAGAATATTGGTGTGGTCAGCTTTGGCCATTTATTTGGCTGAGATGGCAGCTCTGCAGAGGCTGAGTGGCGGCGGCGTCAGTCTGTTGTGAGCGCAGCGTGTTGAGTGACACGCACCACTGATTGGAATTGACACAGCGACGAGATGTGTGTCAGTGCTCTGACTGCTCATCTCACCGGGCATCCAAAGACGGCCACAGCCACCGCCATGCTGCCACCACCGCTCCGAGATGGGTGTCACCATGATTAAATCTGCCCTCAAACACGGGCCGTGTGCAGCGTACATGTGCCTGAGAACAATTTGCTGTGTGTATTTGAACGCCTCTGAGCTCAAGTGTGTGCATGTGTATGTGGGTGTACATAAGTCTCTCACCATCCAGACTGTATTGCAATAGTGTTTACCTCTGCCCCTCTCCTCCACCCACTCATCAGTCACTCCTCACCATCTCATCACTCAGCTCCTGCCTCTCCTGTGAACTTACACTCAAAGCAAAAAAATAAAAATGTTGATGTTGGGAGCAGTGACAGCTGCAAAAGTGCTGGGTGGCACAGCTAATATATGATCTTCTCACTGCTTCTCAATGGAAAATTACAGTTTTGAATTTGCTTTTAACAAACAGCTGTTGAAATATCTGTCTTAAAAAGGCAAAGTGGTAAAATAACGACCATATTTTACCCCATTTTCTTAACACTTACACAAACAGCCAGGACTGAGCATTTGTCATATAGCCATTCCTCTAGAAGATCTTATGACAGGCAGTGTTGTGGTGGTGGGCTTTCCCACTGTTTTGTTCTAATAAGCATGGAGTGGGACCAGGGTTGTTGTGACATCCTGTCAGCCTGTGGGCTGGACTGCTGCTCAGTGAGCAACACAGTGGGATGGACTCCCAATGATTGTGCACTGACCTTTGCATCATGGGGAAGATGACAGGTAATTTAAAGGCCTCAGGGACTGTGGAACCATACATTTGCTGTCCCCGAACCACCCACCGCACCGACCACATTCACCTTGAGATGGAGGCAGTGGATCCATAACTCCTGCATATACATACACATACATATATGCAGAAAACTGAGAATTAAAACACCGCATACACCGCGGCAGGGACACATGCATGTGCAGATATGCATTCACACATTTATTTGCACACACTCAGAATACAATCTACCTTGACACCCGCCCAACACCCCTTTCATTGTTGCACACTCTAATCACCTGCATCATCACAACCCATCCTCAAACAACCAAATCACAAGGGGTGGCAAACTGCTAAGGCAGAGGGGGAAAGCGATGATTTAGAGTGATAATTGCATAATCACCAGTTGTGATAATTGTAATTGATGACTGCATAATTGCTAATTGCGCTCTTTCTGGGAGTCTCTCTGTCTCTCTCTCTCTATCTGTTCATTGCTCAGTAGCCTTTTACTCTGCCCCTCTTCTTCAGTCTGGATTTTTTTTTCTCCTCCATTTATTTCTCTCTCACCAACACATGCTAGCTTGTTTGAATGCACACACAGACTCACTAGAGGGTACTGTATGTATTCTCAATGGCTTATCAGTAAGTATTTCCCAGCGGGCCTGTCCCAGAGGCTGTGCTCTGCCCACTTTGCTTCAGTGAAGAGTTATGGAGGAGGGCTAACAGGTTTCCTTTGTCTGTCGCATGCTACTGTGCTCCAGGCTTTACTCCTGCTTGTAAAATCATCCTGCAGCCAAAGTCCATTCCCTCGGTAGCTGTATCCTTTATCACAAAAAGGGTGAAAACAAAGAATGTGCTGTGAGACAGAGCGAGGGCCAGAGCCATATTTTCCATCCAAGGAGAAGAGGAGATTTGGCAGTTTCAGTCTTACCTCAAGCCATAACTCTCCGTATAATGGCCCTTTCTTTCATTTTCTACCAGTGTGAGACTTGTGGCTCAAAAATCTGCTTCATTGGTAGTGGATTACCATGGACATAAAGATGACTCTGTGTTCAGCACAATATTATGCACAACACTTCAAAGTGCTTTGATAGCAATGGTGGGTTGAGAGGGGGGATATCTGTACACAGAGCGGGCACCAATGTGAGAAGACATCAGACAGGCGTGTGATTGATGTCTCTGCTAGCGTCTGTAGGCAGGTTAATGGTGTGATTGTGGAGGTAATCTCCGTGTTCTCTCGTTAAAGGATGATGGAGGGCCAGGAGACCCTGCATGTCTTGGGAAGATGAAGCCATAGCTGTTGCCTTGCAGAATCTCGAGCTCTCTACATATGCAGTTGGGTGCCTCATTTGATGTATATGCTTCAAAGGAAGGTAGACCAGCCAACAGACTGTCTGCGAAAAGCTGATTATCAGTGATAGGTTCAGTCACACCAGTGTAGTGGCCATGTAGTTGAGGTGTAAGTTCGGGCTGGAATTAGTCTTAGTGTCACAAAGTACTGTTGGTTTACTTGCTGTCACATTGAAGAGCATGGGTTTGTTATTGGCTGGAAAAAAAGCTGTGTTTCATCAAACTGTTCCTCACTGTTAAAACAATGCAAAAATCCAAACAGTCTTATCAGTGGGGGATAAAGCACAGCTATGAGGATGTACTCAATACTTAAAGCTGGAAACAGCGTTTATGATGCATACTATTAACACACATTTTAACAGTTTATAAACCTACATGGCAACATTTATGTTCTGGAAGAGGGAGAGATGGGTGGGGTGTGGGGTGTGGGGTGTAGATGAAGATAGGTGAGCTTAAATTGGGGTAGAGCCGAGTAAAACAACAGCATTGTGTAGCAGGGAGCTGTCTGTGAGCTGCAGACTATTGCATCTGTATTGATTCGGCTCCAGCCTTTTCCATTTTCCATGAACTCCTCTGAGCTGCTCCAAGTGGGAGTGATGGGGGAGATTTGTTTGATCTTTATGATATTTCTTTAAACATGATGCTGTCGTTATGCCTCCCAGGGGAACACACCAGCCATTTCCAGTAAATCAAAGGCTTTCTGTCTCTCGCTATTTTCCACACACCTTATTTATAACCCCACTAAAAAGCCCCAACACACTGCCACCATTCTCATAAGTGTTTTCAGCCTTTGCAAAATGAATGTTTTTCAAGTGCAGCTATACTGATGAAAAGCAGCTAGGCTCAAACATACCACACTTTTGGCCCCTCTTTTGTGGGGTATATTGAGCTTATCTGATAGAAGCTGTAATCAGCAGTGACAGAGATGTCATGGACAATAGATGATGATAATTTAAGTTCTGTCTGCTCCGAGAATGGGAAGGGGGTTTATTTGAATAAGCTTGATCGGATTTACTTAGTAAAGCAGAGGACATTGAGAGAAAGCTGCAGTGAGTTCTCTGACTTTTAGACGTCAGGTCTTAGCGGGAGCTTGGAGCAGATCAACCCACATACCCACTAGTGCAGGTGCCCTCTCCATGGGGCCAGGTGGTGGTTAATTCACTTTCTTTGTCCCTCCTAATGAATCGTTAATTGGTTTGCATCACCTGCAGAGTCGAGGATAGCAGGTGCTGAGTGCTGCTGGTGATGGCGGCCACTGGCGAGCATCCTTATACACGCCAGCATCAACATTTAACCGGCCAAATGTCACCTTGCAACATGCAGCAGCTTGGCAGTTAAACGGGGAGAGTATTGTCATGGTTGTCTCTGCCTTTGTACAGCAAAAATTCAGCCTCTGAAATGTTCTCTTTTTGCACAAGTTCTGAACTTTTCAGTATTTGTTCATTTACACAGAAGACTTGCAGCATTGTTTGATATTTCTGCAGCTCTTCTTTATTTCTGTGGTGCTAGGCTAGGAATGTAATAATAGTGTGAAAAATTCTGTTGTTGTAAATACTTGAGTGTGTAAGAGATTACCCGATTTCCAGAACACATTTAATGTGGCACACTTATTCAATGTTCATACTTTTTTATATTTATGTTTTACAGTTTCAGAATGCACCTAGGAAGGTTTAGTCAGTCTGCATGGTCAGTTAAAACCCCTTCTTGGCAAGTATAGTGTTTTAATTCATTTTTGGGGGGATTTTTACCCACTATAAACTTTAATCTTTAATGCATCTCAAAATCTAGATGACTCATATCTACACTTAATTAATCTAGATTGATATATGTTGATAAAATCCATCTAGATTTTGAGATGTGAGGATTTTTATCATGTTATAGAGGCAATCCCTAAACATATGAAGCATGTTTTTATAGATGCTGTAATATTTTCTTTTAGAATATGCTGATATTTAATTGTTTCTTGCCCTTCTTGGGGTAGCATTTAGCTCAAGGATCCCCAGCTCTAGTCCTTAAGGCCCACTGTCCTGCAGACTATTGATGTTTCCCTGCTTCATCACACCTGACTGAAATGAATAGGTCAATAGCAGACTTGTGCAGAGCTTGTCAAAGATCCATTTAATTTGAATCAAGTGTGTTGCAGCAGGAAAACATCCAATTCCTGCAGGATAGTGAGCCTTGAGGACCGGTGTTGAGAATCACTAGCTCTATTGGTTAAGTGGCCACCCTAAGTACAGAGGCTACAACACAGGCTGCCCAGGTCGAAATCCTGGCCTGGAGCCTTTGCTGCATGTCAATTCCCGCTCCTTGACCCCCCTTTTAGTAGAGCCTTTTGTCTCCCTTCTTCTGTTGATGAATGAAATACGATATTGGTTGCAGCACAAGCTCAAAACATGATCAGTCCACCCCCATGCTTTACAGTTGGAAAGGTGCATCTTTTTTCCTGCAAACACATCACATCCGCTTCTACAGTCCATTAGCCCTCAAAATAGTTTGGATGTTCATTTGCAAACTTATAGTGCTGAATTTTTGTGCCAGTTAAAAGGAAAAGTTTTAATAAAGATGACTCTCACATTAATTGAATTTTTTTTTCTCTAACTTAATGCTTTTTGCAGATCAGCTACTCTTCTGCTCTCCTAACCAGTCAAATGACCAGAAATCTTGATTAAAGCTAATAAAATATTAGCATGCCTCTGAATGCCAGAGCTATGTCAGTCTATCTTTACCTTAATGGCATGTTCTCCCCTGCAGGTGGTTGCTCTGAACAAGCGCAGTAAGGAGGCAGAGTCTGCATTCTTGGGAATCTACAAACAGCTTATCGAGGCCCCAGGTGAGTCTCCAGCTAAGACCAGAGATGTGCAACTTCACAAACAACACCACCAAACTTACTAACATTACTCCTTGAATTATCTTTCCCCTTTTGAAGATCACTCTTCGAAGATCAATTCCCTCTTAAACACACCACTATGAGTGGACCACACATCTCGGTATACTCACAGTAAATGAAAATATGAGACATTACAAACAAAACAAAAAGTCATTTTCTTGCCATAGATACGGGGAATATGGCACAACAGCACATGGATATAAGACACATAAAGCCCTGTAGCCTGTGACTCTTATCTATTTTCAAAGTCTGCAATCTCAGAGTTGCTTCCAAAACTCTGCATGAGGCCACTTCAAAACCCAGCGTTGGTCCTTGAGTGTAGCCTGGCTGAGGAGCATCACATCCTTGAGGAGCTCTGGTGTTGATTGTGGAGGGCCAATTAAAATCCCAACTGAAGTCTGCCTGTGCGCGGCACACAGGCCTGATGAAGCCAATGGGGGAAAAGGGGGGGAGAAAAAAAGGGGCAAAGACAGTAAGTTAAGGGGAAGTGAAGATATATTATGTGTTTATTTTAGCGCCGGGGCTCATGTACTGTATTGCTCTTTGTTGCAGGAGACGGCGGTAAAGCGCAGCCCAATCTCCGTCTAGATCAGAGAAACACTTGTGGCAGGAGTAGAGAATGCTGTTTACAGATTCAATGAATACAAGATAAAAGTCTGCGTCAGAGAAATAGCGACGACGGCAACTGACTTTTAAAGGTCTCCATTTTTCCTTGAAGTCCCCTGCTTGATATTGCACCACCACACACACACACACACACACACACGCATACATACAAAGGCACACACTTACTCACTTTGAATGGAGTCATTTCCTTGATAAGAAATACTGTTCTTTGAAGATGTATTCAGTTTGATTTTGTGGCCTATACCTTTTAGATCAAGACCTTAATTCCAGCCCAGGAGCATTTTTGTGGGATATATTTTGTCACAAACCTCTTACAAGGACCAAATCGAGTCAACTTAGTATTATATTACGTTTAAGAGCAACAGTTTTAAATAAAAGCAAAGGCCATGGGCATCCAACATGTAAAGAAAAGAAAAGATTTATTCTCAATATCCTAAAAATCTTTCCCTTTGTGTGTGGACACACGGTGTATGTATTTGCACATGTTCTATTTGTGGTCATTACATCGAATGCAGAGGGGCAAAGACTCAAATATCAGTTTACATTAGGTGATGTGGCACAGCAGCTACCCACCTTCATATAACCTTACAGAAGGAGGACCCTGTCTTTATTTATCACTTCCAACCATTCTGTATGAAATGAATAGAAAAGGTCAGAAAGCTGTCTCTAAACAACACCCAGCCAGCACTCATTACTTCAAGACATGATTACATTATGTAATAAGTCAATGTAAAAAGGTGTGATATATTATCACTTACAGTAGAAATAGTTAGATTAGCTCTACTTTAGATTTCATTATGATCAGTGTGCTTCTCATCAGTATCAACTTAGTTGTATGAAATGCAGGTGTTTGGTAAAAGTAAAGCATCAGGCTGATGGAAAGTCTCGTGGTCTGTTCACATTTGGTGTTATCATGCATTCTGGGTAAACTGATCACAAGTGGGAAGCTCTAAGTATGCGAGTTAACACCTGGTACTACAATCTGTCCTCACATACGTCTTGATCAGATCTCAGTCACCCACTCTGTATGCAAATAAAAATGTAGCCTCTGTCACACACAGTCATCTGCAGAACATCTACAGTCCTTGTGATGGTTCTGTAAAGTGATCATTATTCAGATGTTAACCCTTTGACATTCCAGTAGGTCACATGCAGGACACTGTGGGTGTTCCTGCGAGATTGCAGGAATGCCAGGCGGTTAAAAGTGCATCGAAGGTCAATGACGGGAAACTTAATACATCATTGAACCACTGATATCTCATCACTTTACTAAAATAACTTTTTTATTCTCTTTGAATGAGCCATTTATATCTTCTTGGATCCACATACTTGGCAGCTGCCGTCTTTGTCCAACCTTTTTTACTGTTTCATCTATGAACTGTACTGGTTTTGTCTGACAGTTGCTTGGGATGAGTAACACCTTAAATGGCCCATAGAGAAAGATGGTACACATGTACACAGTGTTGAAGAAGTTACAGTCCAGTGTTACTGGAACCACTCGCAGATGAAAACATGTTTATGTCTTGAAGAGTTTTGGCCAATGATGCCCACCGTCCATTCACAATTATGCTTGGCATTTAAAGTCATTGCTATGCTCATCTTTACCACTAGATGTCAGTAATTCTTACACACTGGACCTGTAACATATTTCAGAGTCACCTGAGTCAATGTATGACAAAGAAGTGTAAAATGTATGATCTTAAAGAGCTCAGCACTAATAAAGACACATACACACACACACACTCTCTGAAGCTTTTAACCCCTGAAATTCTGATGGCTCATAAGCGGACCATTGGCTATTTTCTCCATAATGTCTCTGTATATATGAGTGGTTACACATCTAAAACACTGTTGGAAAGCTCCAATTCTTGTGATTTGATTGATGCTGAGTTTTACTTTTTTAAATGATGCAGTGAAAATGGCAAGTACTATCAATTCCAACAACCGTTGCAACATAAGTGACCTGGTAACCCACTGATATTCCAAACAAAACTGTCTCATTCATTGACAAGGGTTCCATCAATCCAATCCAATTAAACTTTTAAGCTACAAAAAACAATTTCTTCATTGTTTTTCCTCAGATTACTGTTGCATAATTTCAATTGAGCAGGTATCTGTCAGTCATCTTTCACATTAGAGGTCCAGTCTGCATGTAAACACTTTTCATACAGCAAATTGTCGCCTCACTTGAGACTGAGCTTCCATATCGTGTTTACAGGCTAGAACAGCTAACAAGAGCCTAATTTGAAAAAAAGCTCATGCCTCTCTTCTTCTCAAAGGCGGCTCCCAGGACCAACAGGACAGATCCGGAGCTTTGGTGCGGTGCTTGTAGCTGCTTTGTTCGCCATCACTGTAGAACCAGAGGTTTTCTCTGAATGATGCATACCATCAGTTTTGACACTTCTTTTAAGTCAGTGTTATTTCCTAGAAACTTGGCTGCTTGTGTGAGGTCACGTCAGTTTCCCAATTGGTTCTTTAATGTAAAAAGATGTAAAAGAAAACATCACCCAGAACAACTTTAAATGTGGACCGAGCAATCAGATCTGAATACATTATCAGTTAGTCATGGGGGTGTTCACACCTGAACTTTAGCATTGTCTACCTGCGATTAAATCACTCAGGACTTATAATCAGTCACTAAATTAGATGACTATTTATTCAAAGAAAGAAACATCAGTGTAAGTCTTTGTAAGAAAGCAAAAAAACAACTTTTAAAGAAGTCATGGAAGTTGCTGTGAGTAGGAGCGGTAATGTAAACACACTCAGTTTAATGTCAGCATTTAGCTACCTTCAAGGCTACCAAAGTCAGCGCAGTGTGTCGGGCTGTTGCAGTATTGTACCATTTGTACCATCTGTGAGTACAGCCTACAGTATTCTGCGTCTTTTTGTCACTGTACATCTTTCTGCTAGTGTCCAAGGTCACCCCCTCACACCCCACTTTTCCTGCCCACCTCTCGGTAGAATGGATGACTTCAGGTACACTGGAGGACAGTCATTTGGCTGTGGCCCTACTTTATTTCTCTCTGCCCCTCAAACACAACAGTGAGTTCCCCTCCATTCCTCCGACAAACGCTACACCTCATGTATTTTTAATCCTTTGACAGATGCAATTATTCTTTACATGCCATGCTCGTTAATCTTAATGCAGTTATTGCTATTCATGGCAAGACGTTTTTCCCTCCTATTATTTAGTTTAAAAGTGCCTCTCCCTCGATGTGTGTGTGCATGCACACAAAAGGCCGCCGGTCCAATCAGAGCAGCCCAACAGCAGAGTTAATGAATGCACAAGGCGAACAAGGAAAACCGGAGGAGGGGCACACACAGCATCAAATCAATATGTGACCTGTTGTATCTGTGGTTGTACTTAACATCTGGCTACATATACAAATAACATAAGCATTATAATCCAACACTTTAATATTTGTGTTTAATGGAAACTACAAAGCAACAGTAAACTCATAATACAGAAATAGAGCAGAGATGTGATTGATGTACTTTTTTTTTTTTCTTTTCATGAGGCCCTTAAGCCAAGATGTCAATCCACTGGAGTGTTTCATTAGTGTGCTATATTTTGATTTGACTGTGACATCTCCCCATGCTGCGCACGTAACTCCTACCCAGTACAGGGCTTGAAAGAGGCCTGTTAACAGTGTTTCCTTAACAATGTTTATATCACCTCCGCACAGTTTTGATCAGTGCATAATAAACACATCCTGATCACTGAACGCTCAAAAACAGTGGCAGCTTCTGCACAAATTTGAATCTTTTTCCCAGAGAAGCACCTGAGTTTCCCTGTTTTTTTTTTCTTCTTCTTCTTCTCCTCTTCGCCCATCTCGTTCTGCTCATTTCCTCCAGAGTGTGCGCGTGCGTACAAGTGACGTTTGAACGCCTGTGTTTGTTACCACCTCTGCGAGAGCAGCGAGGCCCTGTCGCCAGGGGCGTTGCCCTGAGACTGACACTCCAGGTGTTTGCTCTTTCTCGCCTCCTCGCAGTATACACACTCATCCCTCAGGATCCACCCTACTCCCCCTCTCCTTTAGAACACATCTCCTTTTATCTGAGCGGGAAGCTCACTCAGACTTTGTGAAGATTCTGATCTGAATACACCCCTTTAAGTGTGTGTGTGCATGTGCACAAGTGGGGCCTACGGCATGTCTGAGTAGTATGCACATGTCTATGTATGTGTGTTAATGATAATATTATGACAACAGTGCTTGCTAGTGGTGACCACCAGTACTGCGTATAGAGCACTAGATCAAGCTTCCTTTAACATTTTTCCCTCATAAAGGCAGATATCGTCTTATTATGAGATGAATATGGGTGCCGTCTGTGTTCACAGAACATGTTTCTATCAGCTATAAAATTTCCTGAACAGAATGCAATGACCCTAGTAATTCACAGCCATTCAGATGCATAAAGAATAGCTGTCCTTCTTCAACAGCCCCACATACAAATGCAAGCACTGGCAAGGGAGGCCTGCGAGGCACAGCGAGCCGGCTTTATTCTAATTGTGCAGCTGAGTACCTACAGTCAGGATGAGAGTGGAGGAGAAGTGCTTTGTGCATTTGTGGCAGTCTGTTGAAAAATAAGGGCATATAAAAGCTGACGGAAAATGAAAGCTCTCTGGGCGGGACGAGATTATGCACAAGTGATTAATAAGAGCAGTAATAAACAAAGGCCCAGGAGATGTTTGAGGTGCTTAATAATGCATTATGTTCATAAAAGAGCCGGGCCTCTCCAACTGATCCCTGTGGAGTGGGAGACCCCAGAGGGACCAGGAGAGAGTGCGCTCTTTAAAGACAGCAGCTGTGTGTGTGTGTGTGTGTGTGTATAGGAATGTCTGTATGTGTGTGTACCATTTATGCAGGGGGAAAAAAAGATGACAGACAGATGCCTTTAATGATTTTAATGAATCTAGATTTGACTGCATTTTTAATAAATAAGAATGGAAAGGTGGTGCTTTTTTTGCAGTGAAGTTTTGTTTGGATGTCACTGGCATTTCTTTTTTTCACTGCAGCGTCTTGTGTTAATTTTAAATGCTGCCTCGCTCTACTCTTTGTTTCTTGACTCTAGTCTTTGTTGTGAGCTTTAAAATGCCTCGGTATTGATGTCATTCCATCTTTGTCCTTCAGTCTGTCAAAGAGAAGACATGGAACAGCGATGAAAAAGCGCAGGTTAAAAAGTTTTCCTTTCAGCTTTGTTTTGTTCACACACAAAAGCCACCGCTTCCCACAATCTTGCTTTCTCATTCCACCTATCTTTCTTTTTTATTTTAGTGTTTTCTCACTACTTCTTGTGCATCAAGGTGAAGTGAGACTTCAGTTTGTCATCTGAATATCAAATACTTGATGTTTTAAAATATGCCACAAACAGAGAAAAAAAATGGTTCTGAATTTGTTGCAAGCAGTTTGTGTTTCTTTTAATCAAAACTATTCTTTGACAGGCTGAAGAAGATAGGCAGCGTTTTTCCCCCCTACATACCTTATAACATTTCACATTGTTTGTGAAGGTGAAAGTAAAAGTGTTTTGTCAACCCACTTTTTGGCCCTTGACAACAGTATTACAGCAGTGTTACTGTTTATTGCAGCAGCAACATCAGAGCGTGTTTATGGACCTTGAAGTCCAGTTAGAGCAAAAAAAAAAAATTAAAAAAAAACAAAAAAAACAAGACTGTTTTGAATGAAAAGAAAAAACCTTGGAGCACAGCCTTGTAAATTAATTTGTTCGTGTTGTATGATGGGAACACAGCTGGCCTCATTAACATGCGCACAACAAATAATTATAGCGTTTTTTCTCTCTTCAGCCAGCCAGTGCTCGGCTAATGGGCTTGCTGGGTTAATTATGTCAGAGCGTAATTACACAGGGCCCAGGGAGACATAATGGTGCACCCTACTGCGCCCACACCGCCTAATGATGGTGTATCGCTGACAGGGCCAAGACGGACCGCCCCGACACACCTGCTTGTCTTGGCGCAAAACACCCTCTTCCAGCCCCCACTCAGAGAGACACACATCCCGGACCGGTGCACCTTCTTCCCTGGTGCGTTCCCCTGCCCTCCCCTCACAGTCTGCTGAGCCGTCCAGCTTCTAGCCGGCTTTGAGTCCCAAGGGTTTACCCTCAAACAGTAACTGCCTGCTGTTTTGAGAAGTGCAGTTTGTGTTGTAGCTTTTAGACGACAACTCGGTGACCACAAAGAGGCAACCACAGGGTGGTAGCATCATTATTGCTCAGCCGAGGTGATGAAACTTGTCATCAATGCAGAAATAACAAACAAGTTATGCAAACTTCTGCAGTTTGGTAGACAGTTATGTTCTTTATTAAAAAATTTAAAAAAAAGTTTTGGCTGCTCTACTTGGTTTTAATACTGGAATTTTTAATGCAACCATTTTAAGTTTAAAGATGGTCAGAAAGAAAAGTCCTCCAATGCAAGTACCTCTGTCTACTTTCATTATATACAGTGGTCACTGTTGATTTCTTGTGAATACAGGGATTTAATCTACATAAAAAGATCAGACTTTTACTCATGCACTTTTTAAGATACTTGGTTGAAAATGCAGCATTTGATAAGAACCTCTTATTGGATTAAATAAAGTTTAGCTCTCCACTTTTATAAAACTCATTTCAGATTGAGGTCTGTGATTAACCTGAACACATCCATCATAATTTTCTGCTCTGTATATGTGAATATTCTTGTTTCATGTTCATTTTCTACATCATGTTCAAAAGGTCAACAGAATGTTTTAGCCCCAAAATGATCTAAAAACCAAAGTACAACCTTTTTCTTATGCAGGTGTTAAAATGATGTTAATGAAACCTCAAAAGAACAATGCATGACATATTACAGAATCATTATTTTTTTAACAAAAATTAAATGAAAATACAATAATTCTGTGTTAAAAACTAAATAAACGTCAGATTTAACAGACTGAAGAACCACCTTTACCAGCGGTAGGTTGAGGTAACTCTTTTCTGTGTAGCTGTAGCTGTTACTTGCATTGTGGTTGGCTCAGTGGGTAGAGTGGTTGTCTTGTAGCCTGAGAGTTTCCGGTTCAATCCTCGGCCTGTCAAACTCGTGTCGAGGTGTCCCTAAACAAGACACCAAACCCAAAATTGCTCCTAATGGGTTGTGGTTGAGCTCCTTGCATGGCAGCTTCCACCATCAGTGTGTGAATGGGTGAATGTGATGTGTAATGTAAAGTGCTTTGGGCATCATACAGATACAGTAAAGTGCTATAAAAATACTGACCATTTACCATTTGTGTATTTCAGCCAAGCTTTAACCTCATTTTAATTCCAGAATACTTTGGTGTACAGAAAAGTTCCTACAAGGTGTCCAGGTCCTGTTGCTGTAAAACAGGCCCAAATCATCACCCTCCCCCTCTATGCTTTACAGTTAGTACAAAGTGTTTATGCAGCTATGGTGTCACCAAGCGTTGTACTGTGTATTATAGCTAAAGATTTTGACTTTGGTCTCATCTGTCCAAAGGACATCTTGTGGTTTGTTTAGGTGCAGCTTTGCAATTTAAGCCATTTCTGCCATGTTCTTCACAAGCTTTTTCACTTTTTTTTTTTTTTTTTGGAAACATAGCTGAGGCCTGGAGTGTATGAGATGTAGCTCTAAGGTTTTTTGCTGCTTCTCTGAGCATTGCATGTTCTGATCTTTCTCAAAATGATAAAATCGCTGGAACGTCCACTTCTAGGAAGATTGATAGCTGTCTTAAAGTGTCTTCCACTTAGAAATAGTTTTTCTTTTCTTTTAAATGATTGTATTTTCATTGCCACTATATTTTTTTCTTATTGAGTTAGGAAGGAAGGAACATGTAAACACAGCCTATTATATGACGTGGTACTTTGTTTAAAGCTGCGGCTCTATAACAAGCTTGTTCTTCATTAGGCAAATTGTTTGGAAATGGTATTATAACCTTTTCCAGAAGCAAATTTGACTAACTAAAGATCATTACTGATGTCTTTCCTGTGTGGCATTGTGTGCTCTAGATAACAAGCAACCAAAACTTCTGCTTTAATAAGACATGCTCACACTCATGATGATCAGGTAATAAAGTGTATTAGATTAGCAGCACCTGTCAGCTGTTTCACCTCTTATTTCCAGTTGAAGCAGATTGGATGTACTTAGTTTTTACTAAATGTTTCTGCATTTTGTCTAATTTTTATTTTTAAATATCTAATATTTAATAGTAATAATATTATAGTAATGCTATATGTTGTAATATTTATATGTGGTTTAGTAATATTTAATATGTTTGTTAAACTGAGACTTCTATTAGAAAACTTGACAATCTCCAGGTAATTTTTTTGTTATTATATCCTGAAATGTAAAACCTTAGAAGAGTGTTTACTTTCTTTTTTACATGAATGTATCTGGTAGCATGGTCAAGATTCCTGTGCATATCGACTTGTATTCACCAGAGAGAAAGATGTATTAAATGTTCTGTAATTTATTAGCTCGAGCGAGCTGCTGTTCCCAATCACTTACCGTGACCTCGGAGCAGACATCCACTCATCCATAATTAAGATAAGGGATGAATTAAAAAATTACACCAATTTATTTGCACAGTGACTGTTGTGACTTGGTGTACATAATACTTTATTAGCTACAGTTGGTGGTTGATAGGAATGTGAGCTCTAAGGTTAGTGCTGGATTTCTCTTTCAGGTTTTATTTGGTGGATTTAGTGTCAGGTCTGCTTCAATGAGAAGCTCCGCTGCTTCTTATGAGCTACATCAATTAGTTGCTCTATTTTCTAAAGTTATAAGCAGATTTCCTGGACTCCTCCAGTAACTGTAGATCCCGGCTCCTTGGAGAATATCCCTACTGCTCCACTTTGATGGGGGTTAATTTTGTATACAGACTTAAGTTATATCCCTTCACTTTAAATTTGACTTTACTTTACTCCCCTGCCACTGATTGATAATCCTGGCTTCTCCATGTGTGAGAGATCCCTTACTATAATCTCTGTCCTTTGATCATTAAAAGTTGAAAGGATATATGGGAAAGAGGCTGATAAAGTGATTTCTGTGACAGAGGGTCGATGGAATAGCAGTGCTTTAAGTCATCCTGTTTGTCTTAGAAGAGCTGTGCTCTTAATAGTGATGTCCCTTGTGACTGATGCAATAGCTCCACAGTTGGTGTAACAATGAATGCAGACAACGTTTGACTGTAAACGGTCCTGGGAAAAATAGTTCAATCAATTAAATGGCCCAAAATGTTCATCTGATGAAAATGCAGATATAGCAAGCTGCAATGTATCACCAGGATTTCAACAAATTGCACGTTGCAGAAGTTTTAGCTCCCTGAGGAGCATTTGTTGTCGTGGCCTGCCAGCTCAGAGTTTGTGTTCCCTCAGTGGCATCTGGCAAAGTTTAAATGTCTGTGGCTTCAACTTCTTATGAAAAGTCACTTCAGTCAGTGCCCATACTGAAGAAGGGATCCAATTGGGTTCCACACAGAAGTCTAAGATGAGTGGATGAAAGCTGTGGGAGAAAAGTTTGTGCAGCAAAGCAGCGATTTTCCTCTCCTTTTAGACTTTTGAAGGGTTGCTCTGTGTGTGTGTGTGTGTGTGTGTGTGTGTGTGTGTGTGTGTGAGAACTTGTGTGAATGTGTGTGTGCATGCGCATGGCTCCACACCTCGCCTCCCTCCTTGTCAAGGAGCTCCCCTGAGCTTCCTTCTCTGTGCTTTGGCACTAGAAGTCACCTCCTTTGGTGTTCGGCAGGCAGGTACACAACAGGAGCAGCTCTCTCTCTCTCTGAGCTGTTGAACTTTTCGGGAGGGGAAGAAAGGGAAGGGGAAGATTAAAAACAGCCCTGTGATGTGGAGTGCCGAGCTGCCTCCTGAGAATTCCTGGCATAATAATTTAAATGATCAAATGATACAGAGGAGACTTGTTAGCTGAGAAACAGCCTCCTAGTTGGCCCCATGGGCCCAGTGCTGCCGCGCATGCATTGCAAAACAGCTCCTCTGTTGTGCTAAAGAATCTCGCTTTTTTTTTTTTTTTTTTAACCCCCTTTTCAGGAGCAGACTTTTTCTCTACTTTGCCTAGGTGTATATTTGGTACTCCCTGTCACATATTTGTTGTAATCTTTTTGTCTTCTTTGCCATTAATCAGCATGGAAGAAGACTCATTAGATTAGATTTTTGTACACATGAAGGTTTAAGCAGCACTTGTGTCATTAGGTCCAGCCTGTGAAATTTTCAAAGGCGACTGAGTGAGGAAAGTCTAAGAGTCACTCTTTGGAAACAAGTCTCAGTGGAATAGTTCGCCTGGATTGAAACTGTGATGCTGAAAACTCTGTAATGCTTTACAGGCAGCGCACACAGTAAAACAGCTATTTTGCTTCTTTTTTTTTGTTTTGTTTTTGGAAGTAGGAATGTATGCATATCATACAGTGTTGGTAGTTCTTCTGCACAGATTTGTTTGTCTGTTTTCACAGATCCGGCTCCTGTGCTGGAGGCCTCGCATTCCCTGGAGGAACGGCTGCAGCAGCTTCAGAGTTCGGCTCCTGACAGCGAGGCCCTGGTACGAGAGATCAGTGGGCACTGGAAGAAACACCTGGAGTGCCTTGAAAAGACAGGTCAGGCCAAAAGTCTCCTCTTCAGGGGAGCGCTCAAGCTGCTGCTTTATTGCATGTCTGCAAATGATGCAGCAGGTCTTAAATTATATACTTAAAAAAATATGAAAAATGGAAAACTCATGTAAATTTTCATTACTCAGAGCCTACAGAGGACTGTCCAGCAGAAGCAGGTGCAGCCGTGAAAGAGGAAGCCTCAGAGTCCAGCTCTTTAGACCCCCTAATGACTCCTAACAGCACACCGGCTCCTGGAGCCCCCGCGTCCCCACAACAGAACCACCAGGACCGGGCCGAGGACCGAGGGTGAGAACCACTGTATTTCAATATAATGTTAATAAATAAATAGGATCAGTGGTTGTGTTTGTGATCCTGCTGAATGATTCTGCTTCATTAAATTTCTAGTCTTTTCTGACTATTTTAGTCAGTAGTGAGAATTCCAGTCATGGGAAGTGGTTAAGAAAATTAACCTTCATTATTCACATACTGCCTCTAATGTAGCTCCAAAGAGCGTCTAAAGATCACAGAAGGATTGTTTTTTGCTAACTCCACCATGCATCCTCTCACTTGGTTGGATGTGGTTGACGTTAACATATTTTTTCAGTCTCAAGGCTTTTTATTGTAGCTTTAAATCTGTGCCAATGATGTAGGGAAAGAACTGACAGAGTTTGTTCTCGTAGGGAGGAGGAGGAGAGCGCTGATGTTAGTTTGCCTGACAGACTATCAGAGGCCAAGGAGAAGATCAAAGTTCTGCATTCATGTAAGTACTTTAAACACTGGCGTGTACTGTAGCTGTTTAATTTAATTTCAGCCTATTAAACAGCCACTTCTTTTATAATTGCAGTATGGTGCCCCCTGCTGAAACACTCTTGCCCCACTGGTGCTTTGTTTACATGCATGAAAACTGAAATAGTCACTTTTTAGATTTGACTGTCTGAAAATTTAAGCTTCAGTAATTTGCTTCGCCTTGTTTCCTTGAAGTGTTTATGTTTAAATTACAAAAAAGTTCATTTTTGAACATGAAAAGGAGATTAATGTATCCTGAAAATGGAGAATCTGTAATACAACTTTAAGCTCAAAGTTCATGTGTTTTTTTAAGTTAATATCTGACTTCTTCTGGTTTGCTTCTGTCCAGCTTTGAGTGCTGCACAGACGGAGCTGCTGGACCTGCGGTGTAAATACAACCAGGCGATGGCTAACAAGTAAGACTCCCGATCATCACTTTTGTGTTTGTTTTACCTCAAATTGCTGACAAATCTTCAAACATGTTCCCCCACCTCCTCCTACCGCATTCATAATGGTTACCCAATAATTGCTCTTATTTAGCCTGCATAAAATCATGCCCATTGCAGAGCTGAGGAATGCCATTGTAAAAAACAAAGAGTGAGAGTGACTCAGCCACTAATGCAGGTCGATGAGAGAGGTCTGTGTTTGCCTTCACTGGCAGCTGGGCCTTGACAGCCCTCAAGAAGAATTGCTCCATTTAAAGATTGCTTCAGAAAACACTCTACCTTGTCCTGGTCTTTGAGCGCAATGTATCCACCGCATGCCTGAAATGAATCTGAGCTTGTATGAAGGATGTCGATAGACATTCAAAGTAAACACTCCTTTGTTTGGGTTGTGCTCCAGAGCACAGTCAGCCGCTGCTAATGGATTTTCTCCCAGGCTTAATCCATGGTGCAATTGAACTGGTGTTTCTAGAGCCACTGCCATTCATTTTGCTGGATTGGACACATTTTCCGTTTGGTCCTAACACTTTTGCGCAGAGCAGCAGCGGAAAAAGTCCATTTCCGTTATGTGGTTTGTCACACAGGGAGTGCGTGTGCTGTCCTGATCCCATCAGGAACACCGACCCCAGAGTTCCAGCTGCAGTTTTCCTGATCCTCAGCAGCTGAACACAGATGCCGGCATCTTTTACTCTCGCTGTGTTGATAAGAAAGATAATTTGTCTACTGACTTGAATAGCTGAGCAGGTAATCAATACAAAACATTTTCCGTACAGCACAAGTTCATTAAACTGGAAGCTGACACCTGTTAGTGTTTGCTGTTGGCTGTCTGCTTCGCTCTAATGACAAGACCACGCCATGGCCAAGACCCTCTGAAACTGAGGCTGCACCACACAACACTGATGATCATTAACATCAAGAATGTGCCTGGTTTCAGATCTGGCGAAGATTGTTTCGCTCTCTTGAGATCTTCCAACTCAGTTGCTCTCTTAGATTAATGATATTTTAGGGAATCACACAGCTTGATGTCACAGAGCAGAGCAGACGGGTGCAAACATGAAAGTTTGACTGAATGTAGTTAGTTTGAATGTGGATTTTAAAAAGTCTAATACGTTCTTTGAGCAATTCTTTTTCTCTTGGCAAAAAAGAACTACGTCCCTATGTGCATATTTAAATCAATCACTGCTTCCTTGTTAATTCAGCCTTATCTACCTTTTGAAAATCAGGTCCCTTGTGAGCAAAATGAAACTGTTGGACTTCAAACAAACCTCATGAATAATCCAACCGAGTTTCTGTTTAAATTAGACCACTCTGATTGTTCGATGCATGGAGGCAAGTTGGAGTTCAGTCTCTGGAGTTTTAAGGTGACGGATCATTTGAGCCCCTGCTTGCTGTTTGGCCTCGTCGCTGTGAAGGGTTGTGCCATCGGTATTGTTTCTACACCTGCTGGTTTTCAATGACCATGCCTTCAGAATAAAATTAACTTTTTTTTTCAAGCAGATTGTGATATTTTCTTCAACCCTTTGAAACAGAGTATTGATGGGACATAAGACAATTTAATGAAGGACACAAATGAACTCTTAAAAAAAAAAAATCTTTCATTTCTGTGATTTTTTTTTTTATCTGAATGTTCTGATACTTTTTTCTTTAATTATCAGTTTAGAAATCCTTATTGCAGTTTCCAGTAAAGTTCCAGCATTGGTGCAACGTTGCACTACAATGAATAAAGGTTGTGATGCTCATCTTCATTCAACCTCTTCATCAAAAGACATATTTTTTCTGCCTCCTGCCTGAAAGAACATACCCAAAATGAATGAAGAATTTCTTTACAACTACAAGGCCTGTATGTATAATCTTGGTCCTAAACAAATGCTGAGACATGTGAGATTACTACAGAAGTGTCAGATTCTAGATATTTGTTACTGTGTCAGAGTAACTTCACCTCAAACACAGTAGGAGATTTAAATGGTTATCTCCTCCTAAAAGAAAACCACGGCACTTCCAGTGAAAAACAGAGGGTAGCGTCCTAGTTCATCTAGGAATGAGTAACGTAATGTCTGATGAGGAACTGTAAAAAAGTAGAAGCTAAAAAAGTGAACCTGAGCAGTTTTCCAGATGTTTTAATAGAGGTGTTACACAGTAAGTAGAGCGGCAACCCACCAGCTTATTTTGATTGTTAACAATTTGGACAGTCAGGATAATGGAGGGATAGCCCCAAAATTTCAGCTATTTCTGCTAGGAAGAGTTAATAGTTCACTATAAAACCTCCTTCAACACTAATGGAAACTACCATGATCTTCATGAATAATTTCAAACAAAGCCAGAGTCACAGGAAAACACATTAGCAAAGTTTTTTTTTTCTTTTATTAACCTTTCTTTAACCAGATAATAGAAACAAAACCTTTGAGATCAAGATCTCATTTTCAAGGGTTACCTGGCCAAGAGGTTAGCAGCACATGTCACAATAAATAATACACAAATAAATAATAAAATTAATAATAAATAACAGTTTTTACCATAAAGCAGCTAAAGTTTGCTTGATGCTTAATGATTTTGTCATTTTTGTTGCGACTTTTTCTAAAAAATTATCTATATCTAAAGTGGACAGTGCTGTTCTCATGCTTTTGTTACTTTACCATTTAACTTACTGCTTGGGGTTTGAATTCTGTTTAGTTTTGGGTGGCAGTGCTTGGTAGAGTCTTTTAGCTGAGTTTCTCTTTTTTCCTAAAATCATTTCCTGTGAGTGTCAGATGAGCCTGCACAATCAAGTGTAAACTGGTCATTAAGTGCACTATTGTGCTTTGTTTTTATTTTGTGGAAAAAAAAATAAAAGAAGTGAGAACATACCCTCATTAATTATGTCATCTGTCTGGTGTGTGTGTTGCAGGGCAGCAGAAGTCGACGCCATCATGGCAAATCTTGAGAAAACCAACCAGGTGAGTTCAGTCTTGCTGTGCATTTCTCTGATTGAAAAGCTCCTTCGTTAAGGTAATCACTCCTGTAATCAAGCTTTTGCCTTTAATTAGATACATCCCCCCATCCCCCACCACCACCACCACCACCACCACCACCATGTCCTTCCTGTTCCACCTCCCTCCCTCCCCTGAGTGTGTGATTAGTGAGTGTAAACTGTTGGTGGGCGCACTACGGCAGCATGGCTCCACTCAGCAGCGAACAGGAGGCTACCGAGCACGATTGATGCTGGAGTGTTGAACTCTGGGGTTCTTAGTTATCTCATTGCCTTGATTGCTTCCTATCCCAGTGATACTTCTTTTCTCCTGCTTCTTTCCTCTCCCCTCTGCCTTTCTCTCCTCGCACTGCTCTCTGCCAGCAGCTTCCAGATAAATGTTCTCAAAATGAATCATTAATTAGCAGGCCGGGTGTGACAGAGCAGGTAAACAGTTTGGGGAATAAAGTGGGCTGACTAAACAGCCCCCTCAGCAGAATAAACCAGTGGCTGCACTCGTCTGTCAGGCCCCTGCTCAGGTTTTCTCTCTGCGTTAAATTTCTGAACAAGGGTGCCTCCTTTGATTTATGTATGTTCTCTCACCTTGATCATCTCATTAGCCAATTGACGTGGCTGGTGTATGAAAACTGTAAAACTGTGGTACTGTTCCTGTGTGCAGAAAGCAGAAATGGCTCAGAGGGAAGTGGAGAGGCTAAAGGAGCAGTTGGCCAGTGGCCCCAGTGCCACCGCAGGGGGCTGTCCTCCGGCAGAGGGCACAAGCAGGGTAAGAATAATGTGACGTTGGGTGTGAAAGCCTTTGATTTTAATGACCACATGCAGGAAGCAGCGCTGCGGGATAAAGAACAGGGAAATGGATTTTACTAACACCTTGACAGAGCTGTTGCTCTTATATTAACTGCATATCTACAACTCTGAGCTTACATTTAAATGTACCACTGATAGCAGAATAGGTCCCTGATTTAATACCTTGTAAATATTTTGAATATAACACTTTGTTTAAATCACTTATCCCCAAGAAGAGAATGTTTGAGTATTCTTTAAATGGTGCTGAATGAATATTTACCTATACAAAAAGGCCTGTGATTAAAGCCATGATAACTCCGGTACTGTTGTGACTTTAAACTGCAGGTGGTGCCTGTTTTCTCATCAGTAAGCTGAAAATAAGCAGGAGACATGCACTTTATTCTTCAGTTATCTCTCAAGGACCTGGAAGAACTTGGTCTAATTCAGCTCTTTGTAATTTTAGTATTTTTTTCCTTATCAAAACACGACCATAGCTCAAAGCTTTAAGGAAAAGATTTACATCCACCGATCCCCAGCTGAAACCTTGAAGTCCGCCCTCCCATTTTGAAAACTTGTGATTCAGATGCTTTTTTTTTCTGTACGATTGCTCAGAAGTCAGATGACTTTTTTAAAAAATGTTTACCTTGTGATCATTTTCCCATACTTTCCCTGTCTTCACTTTCTCCCCTTTCAGGAGAAGAACGAGAAGGGCGACGTGTTGCCCTCCCAGCTGGAGGCCGCCTTGTTGGCTAAAGACAGAGAAATCCTCCGCCTTCTTGAAAATATTCAGCGGCTGCAGTTCACACTACAGGAAGTTCAAGAAACCTCTGCCAATCGGATCCTAGAGCTGGAACGCCAGCTGGCCTATAAGACGGAGGCCATCGAGGTGAACAAATGAACACCTCCACATCTCTAATAATTACTGAGTCGCTTGTTAACATGAAGTAAGACATGTTTCTTATTTTTTCATCTCAGAGATTAGAAGCTAAGCTGCAATCCCAGATGGACTATGAGGAGATTAAAACTGAACTCAGGTGTGTTGGTGTAGTTTGAAAGTGTTTAAAAAATCAGAACGTTCATGTTTATCCAAAGGTATGACTCTGGACTTTTGTTTCTGTCTGCAGTATCCTAAAGGTTATGAAACTGGCTTCAGCAAACGGCAACTCGTCCCAGGTATAAATGCTCCCGTTTCCAGCCGACCGGTCTTTCTTTCACTAAACTTAGACTTTGTTTTGTTCTTAATGTTCTGTTAGTGTCAGGGAAGAAAACTACTGCAGCGTCATTGAATGCCTCACTGATCCATCACCCATTATAACAATATCAACAGGTACTGTAATTGATTAATCAAAAATTAACAGCTTGTGTGTGCTTGTGTGTATGTGTTTTTATAGGATTCTGCCAAAGCTACAGAGGCTCTTTTGCTGGATAAAGAGGCTTTTCTTCCATCTCACAAGTACTTAGTGGATAAAACCCGAATATTGCACAGCAATGGTAAAATTTGTGTCTCAATTTATCACATTTTGAAAATATTTATCAGTTCAGTGTACAAGTTGTGTGGTTTGGACAGGAGTTTTGTCACCGTCTGAAAACTCCCCATACTTCACTGATTGATTTGTGGTTAATGGTCAGGCTCAAAGATTAAATTCTTCACTGGATATTTTTTGTGTGTGTGTGTGTGTTTTCTTTCCTTAGATGATGATCATTCTGAGGATGCAGGCAGGGAGATAGGCAGGCCGCCCGGATCCCTCTCATCTTCCTCTCAGGCTGACAGTCGTGCCTCCCCCAGCCCAGGTCCCCCCAACCTGGACAGCTCCTCCTCCAGCCACGATCTCCCGCGTTCTTTTTCTGTGTCGCCATGTTCTGGGGACCGACTGTCAGGTGACCACATCCTTCATAAGCAGCTCCTCTCGCCACACTTTAAAAAGGATGGCCTCATGGCTTTCCCCACCGCCCTCTATGCAGCCAAAGTTGCACTCATGTCAGCCTCTCAAGGGTCTGGGGGAGCAGGCAGCGGTGACACCGGCCTGCCTAGCGACCAGTCAGAAAGCGGCAGCTCGACTACAGGAGACGATGACCAACTGGACACAGCTGAGATCGCGTTTCAGGTGAAGGAGCAGCTGCTGAAGCATAACATTGGCCAGCGAGTGTTTGGCCACTATGTGCTGGGCCTCTCCCAGGGCTCAGTCAGTGAAATCCTGGCAAGACCCAAACCCTGGAGGAAGCTGACGGTGAAAGGCAAGGAACCTTTTATTAAGATGAAGCAGTTTCTCTCTGATGAACAGAACATCTTGGCCCTCAGGACCATCCAGGTACGACAGAGAGGTAAGTGAAAAAGAGTTCAGGGAACAAATCCCACACTTACCCCATCACGTGCTGTCATACGGCGCAGAGCCATAGGGACAGTAGATGTTTAGTGGACTGACATAAACGTGCTGCCATGTGTAGCTGAAGCTACTAAGAAAAGAAGGTTTAAAAAAAAGTCTTTTGTGTCTGTGAAGCTACAAGATTTTAGATCTGATGTCTTGGTGGCTTAGTTCCTGGACCTTTTTGTAGGTTTAAACCTTCTAATCTACTTGGACCACATCCTTGACTTCTCCACGGCTTCCTCTGCCATGTTTATAGTGTTACTTTTAAACTTTGTTTTCTCCCTAGATTTGCAGCTTTTTGAAAGTTGAGCTTCCCGTATACTGCAACCTCAGACAGCATGCGCTCAAAGGCAGCCATTGATCTAACAGTCAAAAGCAAAGCCTTGGAACTGCTCTCTGATCAACCATCCCACTCACCCCCCTTTCTCTCCCCTCCCTCTCTCTATCTCTATCTCTTTCTGTTACCCTCTGTGGCAGGGAGCATCACTCCACGCATCCGAACTCCTGAAACTGGGTCAGACGACGCCATCAGGAATATCCTGGAGCAGGCCAAGAAGGAGATCCAGTCCCAGAGGGGAGGTGAGGATGAAAATTTGAGTCGTAAGTCATATTTGAAAGCCATATTGATTGTTTTTCTTCTCCCTTTCTTTTCTATTGATAGTTTTTAGTATCTATTTTGATCACTGATTTAATGCATCTATGTTTGAAAGATGACTTGAGGGTGCATCGACGTCAGTGTGTGGTTTTTTTGTTTAGGTGATGGCAAGTCATCTCTGAACAGCTCATCTGGTAGAAGCAGTAATGGGGCAGGCAGCAGTTCTGATGAAACCATAAAGAGCATCCTTGAACAGGCCAGGAGGGAGATGGAGGCACAGCAGCAGGCCCTCATGGAGATGGAGGCTTGTGGGAGAACCTCCACTGCCAGCTCAGGAGTTCAGGTAGAACGTCTGGGCCCCCCCGAGCGCTCCAGGACACTACCTTTACCCATCGCCATCAAACAGGAAGAAGGGGGCTGTGTTACTGTGTGCATGGCCAACTCCATCAGCAGCCCTCAGACCCCCCTCAGCGTCCTCTCCCCGGCTGCTTTTGTTCAGAACATCATCCGAAAAGTCAAATCAGAGATTGGTGAAGCAGGCACCTACTTTGATCAGCACTGGTCTCAGGAGCGTGGATCTATGGTGCTCAGTGTTGGAGGTACCTCTCAGCCCTTCAGTTCGGTCTCTCCTTCCTTGTCTTCCTCTTCCTCTGGGCCCTCAACATTGCCACGGCCCTGGCCACGGCTAGAGAATGGCGATGGCCTACCGAACAGCGAGGAGGCCTCTGCTGCGGAGGATGAGCTGGGTCTGAGCCGACCTGTGGAGGTGAAGGTGGAGTCAGACACCTCGGTGAGCGGTGAGTCCCCAGGACCAGGCTCAGGACGCCTTTCCTACTACCCAGCATACATACCCCGTGCACTGAAGCCCACCGTGCCTCCCCTGACACCGGAGCAGTATGAGATGTACATGTATCGGGAGGTGGACACCATAGAGCTGACCAGGCAGGTGAAGGAGAAGCTGGCAAAGAACGGCATCTGCCAGAGGATCTTTGGTGAAAAGGTCAGCAGTTTGATGTGTTTGAATACCAAAAAATGTTGTTTTTTTTATTATTTCTAATCTGGGTAAAGAACGAAAAGATGACAATATGTTCCTTTTTTGGAATAGATTATGATACATGTTGAAGACTGAAATATTAGATTGTAGATTTAATTGCCACAGAAATTAATAAATATTTGCCATGTTCCTGCTCTTTACAGATGGATGCAAGCTAACATGTGTACAAAGGAAATATCCCTGCATTATTTATGCTATGTTGATCATAACTTTAGCAAATCTTTTCCTATCAAAACAATATAATAAGCCATATAGGTTGATGGCACTGCGATCAACAGGCGATCTGTCCAGGGTGTATCCTGCCTCTTGCCTGGCGGCTGCTGGGATAGGCTTCATTGGGGTAAATGGGCATAGAAAATAGATGGAGGGTTGGCATAAAATTTGAGTGTTACACTTTTTTTTTTTTTTTTTTTTGAGCCTAAAAGCCTTATGCGTGGTTTATTTTTTAGATACCACATGTTTTACCAGGCTGTAGTGTTCTTCTATGTTGTGGACAGCTTTCACTCTGGTGTAGTGCATTTTAAGTCTTTCCAGGCTGGTGGAAACCAACACTTCATTTCTGCTGGAGTGCTGGTTTCCACACCAGCAGAGATGGCTAGCACACAGCAGGTTTAGGTTGAAGCTTCCTGCAGACAGCTTTTTTATTTAATTATTTGGTTGTCATTTGGCTCAGATAAAATATTCACCTGAACTTCCCAACAGAACCTAGTAAGTAAATGTAGTAAATAAATTAAACATGGTTGACTAAAAAGACAATCTACTTAATATAGATTTAGATAATTTTTGGATGTATTTGTTTCTTAACTTAATCAAGAAAAAAAAAGTCTTAGCCAATTTTTTTAAACCAGATTTTACTTTGTTTAAAAAAACAGGAAATCTATACAGAGAAAAAATAAAAAAATATAAATTTTCAATGAAAAAAAAACTTTTATTTGCATTTTCTGAACTAAACTACTCATATATTGCATCCCAACTACTTGTCAAATGTGCCTGTTAAATTCCAGAAAATCCCTGTTTTTTGTATGTTTCCATCTGTAGTGGATCAAGTTTTACTGAGAAAGTTTGACACAATGATTGAACTTTGACCTTTTATCAAGAATCGTTTGTTTTCATAAATGCTTAATAAATTCTACTGCTTAAATACTTTTACTCTAATTCAAATTACTTTTTACTAGCATCTTCATGTATGGTGTACTGTCTCCCTCTAGTGGTTGTTTCCTGCAAGTGCATTACTGAAGATTTTCTGAAGATCAACATGAATCTTTATGCTATTATAATAATTTGGACTATTTATGTTACTGTTGCATTATAGATTTGGTGTGTATTATTATTCTGTTTCATGCCATAGGTGCTGGGACTTTCTCAGGGGAGTGTCAGTGACATGCTGTCTCGACCTAAACCATGGAGCAAGCTGACCCAAAAAGGCAGGGAGCCCTTCATCCGCATGCAGCTGTGGCTACTGGACCAGCTGGGACAGAGCCACAACCAGCCTCCAAACCAGAGCCACACTCAGGGTGAGGCTGTAGTTAGATACAACACTCAAGCTTCTGTCCTGTTTCTGTATTGTATTGTTTCCTGTATTCTGATTATGAACTTATCATAAATCCTTAATTCCAGATAAAAGCCCAGTAACAGCCCAGTCCTCGCCTTCCCCACCTCCTAGCCCGGCAGAGGGTCATTCCAGTCCGCTGGTGGAGCCTGTCAGTCTCTCCTTTGAGAGCAGCAAAGAAAACCATCAGCCTGAAAGCCTTGGCTTGGGGTTGCCCACACATCCAGAAGGAGGGAAGTCCACTCCTAGCTTCATGGCTCTACATCAGCCCACAAACCCTGTGGGCATCCAGGAGTTGGTGGCAATGTCTCCGGAGCTAGACACTTATGCCATCACCAAGAAGGTCAAGGAAGTGCTAACGGACAACAACCTAGGTTGGTCTGAGTTCACACTGTGGGGTTAAGCTTACTCTCCCAATAAATGCAATAAATAATCATAAATATGCTGTGTATGTTTTTTTTTTTTCTTTTTTCTTAGGCCAGCGTCTTTTTGGGGAGACTATCCTGGGTCTGACTCAAGGTTCAGTGTCTGACCTACTCTCCAGACCCAAGCCGTGGCACAAACTGAGCCTAAAAGGCAGGGAGCCATTTGTTCGCATGCAGCTTTGGCTCAACGATCCTCACAATGTAGACAAACTGAGGGCCATGAAGAAGATGGAAAAGAAAGGTGTGCACCCACAGTGTATACTGTCACATCCCTCAGTATCAGATTTTGTTGGTGTAATTATAACCTTCCCGAATATCCTCCTGTCTGCTCTCTAGCCTATTTGAAGAGGCGGTACGGGCTGCTGAGCACCGGCTCTGACAGCGACTCGCCCAGTACTCGCTCTGAGTGTGTGAGTCCAGCTTTGGCCTCGCTGGACTTGTGCCCTTTCAGCCAGGCGAAGAAGCCTCGGGTGGTACTGGGAGCTGAGGAGAAGGAAGCCCTGAGGAAGGCCTACCTGTTGGAGCCCTACCCCTCTCAGAACACCATCGAGATGCTGGCCTCACAGCTCAACCTTAAAACCAACACTGTCATCAACTGGTTCCACAACTACAGGCCAGTCACTGTTATTAACAGCAGTTGATTTATTTAACACTGCAACCCATAATCACAAATATTTATATTGTTCAAGGATTCTGTTAAGTGATTGTCTAACAGCAATGTTTGTATCCAGGTCCAGGATGCGACGGGAGGTGTTGATGGAGGGTCTGCCGGACAATGACACAGATGCTGAGCACCATAGCTACTCCCCCTCCGCAACACGGAGCCCTCAATCTGATGGAGAGGAGAGGAGGCTGCAGCAGCCCTCAGGACACATCCACTCCAGCCTTCCTCTTAGCACCAACACCTCACTGCCTCATGTCAAACAGGAGGCAACAGACAGAGAAGATGATGAGGAGGAAGGAAGGGAAGACTCTATGAAACAATCAAGAGTGCAGTGTTTTCCCACAGCTGTAGCATTCTCACAACTGAAAAGCGAGCACGAGGGCTCCATCGCTAGCTGTCGCGACCCACACTTAGCCGGCCAAAGTCTGAGGCAGGAAGAGGGGGTGAGCAATCAGGTTCAGGGGCTCTACCCTGGCACAGTCTCCATAGATGGTCCCCAGAGAGCTATCCAGTCCAGGCAAGACGGGGAAGAGTCGAGAAAGTCACCTGTCGATCCCGTCAGCTTCAAGGCTTCATCAGAGCCCTGTCGCAGCAGCCTGGAGGTGTCCCTCAACTCCCCCTCCGCTGCATCGTCACCTGGCCTCATGATGTCAGTCTCCCCCGTTCCGTCCTCCTCTGCTCCCATATCCCCTTCGCTGTCCAACCCTGCATCAGCGAGCACCAATCACAGCCTGGACGCTAACCCGCTCCCCTCTTTCCAAAGCCCTAAACTCAACAGAAGCACTCAAAGACGCAACGAGAAAATGGCCAACCTTAATAACATTATTCACAGGCTCGAGAGAGCAGCCAATCGGGAAGAAACTCTGGAATGGGAATTTTGAACCAACTCTCCTTGTTTCTTGTCCAGATGACCCTTGTGGCACAGGGCAGGTTTAGATTGAAGCTTCCTGCAGACTGAAAAAGGAGCCTGGCTCCTGAAAGCCTGCCATCTCAGACTGATAACTCACAGGAAATGGGAATGCAAAGCTCAACATTAAGCTGAATTCTCCACAATTCAGCTGGGGGGGGGGGAGAAAAAATTTTTTAAAGGTGTATTTGTTTCTTTATTGTTTTCTTTTTCTTTTGATAATGCATACTACTTTTAAATATATGTGACAGCACTAGCTGTTCTTTTACTTATCGGACTTGACATGAAGACTTTTGCAGCTATGGTGTCATGAAATGTACACTGGAGTTCTGTAGATTGCCACTGGGTGAGATTAAAAAAAGACCCCTGTCTTAAGCCATTAAAAGCACTATAACTATTTGAAAAGAGACATTGACCAAATTTGCTACTTTTTGAATAGCAATTTTTCAAATTTTGTCTGTGAGACTGGACAGTTTAAGTCAAGTAACATGAAATCCTATTACTGACTGAGGGATAGTCATTTAAGACTCTAAATATTCAACATCTTGTATGTACTTAGTTTCTTGGTGATATGTTTTGAAATATTTGTATCTCACGTATAAAATGTGGTTGTACATGTTGTAGAACTGTCTGCAATAGCCTTCTCTAAACCTGATGTAGCATGGTACTCACCTGACCCTGTTATCCTCTGTAGTTAGTCACCTGTGATTATACTTGAGCAAAAACAAAAGAAAAAAAAACTTTGAAGAAAAAAACCTGAAAAAAGGTTATATTAAACCTAATACTGGAATACTTTTTTTTTTTTTTTTTTTTTTCTTTTTAATAATCCTTGAGGTTTACAGTTTAGGGCCCTTGTGCTTTTGGTAGTAAGTGAAACATTCACTTCTCATGAGCACAGTTTACATAATTTCTTTCAGACTTACCTCTCTGAACCTGTAAGGCACTGGTTTTCAGACTGTAATGGGCCAAGACACAGGACACCTGGTTTACCTCAGATTATGTTAATGCACATCATGCTATGACCATGCTTTTTTGTTCTTATACATAAACACGACCCTCAACTAGTTGAATCAGCAAAGGGAAATTACTCTGTATCATGCCTCAGATGTAAGTCGATTCCTTGGAGATCAAACATGAAACAAGGTGGACAGTTTAAGGATGAAAATATGTCCTTTTACAAAGAATATATTTAAATAATAAGCTAATTGTCCTTGTGTATGTATGTATGACCATCCTCCTCACAGGTAACAGCTGAACTAGTGCATTCTCAGAATGAGTCTTTCACTGTTGCACAAATAAACTGCACTTGATGAAAAATCTCGGCTGCTGAGCACTAAAACGTGCATTAGCTAGGCCACTGATGTCCTGTGCATTGATTTACTTTGGGGCTGAAGCTCTGTGTATTTGAAAGCATGATACATACAGTATGATCTCTCATCAACCTGAAAACAGTCAATCTATTAGTACTCTATAATTAAGTACACCCCCTCATATTATCTTTGGCCACTTTTGTATCGTGTCTGTAGACGTTTCTTTGTCATGCTTGCAAGATGTTCTTTATGTATTTTGCCTCTATTTTATACTCGGAACAGTTAACTAGATATCCAATACCTCGTGTATGAAGTACTTACAGCACTTAGATTTTGATAATTGTGAGGACTCAAGAAAATTTCAAATATTAACATTATCCTAACTTAGTGTCCACAAGTCTTTTGCCTTTACTGTATTGTTGAAGTTGGTAGTAAACACTTGCACATGTCTACATAGTTCAGAGGACTTGGATTGTAATTTGTAGAGATATATTTAACACAGTTATTAAAAAAATAATATCTTACATTCTTGGGACAAAACATGCTGATTATATTGACATAGAGTGTACAGATTTAATAAACCAAACCCATTCAAGCCAGTTGCGGTCTGGCAAGCTTGCCCATGTTTTAGACCTTCTCTCAGGGTAGTCTTGCTTTTTAAAGCTTTATTGAAACAGTTGCTCTCATCAGTGATGGTGATTACGATAGACATGTGGCGTAAAGAAGGATTCTGTTAAACTGTATATTAACTGATCACGTGGAAACTGTATGATTATGGGAATTTCAGCTTCCACACAAAAGGGTGGTTTGTTGGTGAGCTGTTGCAGTTTTGTAATTCATTACACAGATGTGTCAAAGTACAGTGTCCATTGGAATTACTAGGAAGAGGCTGATGGGTTACTTTTTCTGGAAATCACTAGACTTGCTCCCTAAAACATGTTTTTGTTTTTTCTTTGAGCTACAGAAGAATTTCCTCTGGTTTTCTTACCACTATATTTTGTGCATAATATATTGTATGATTAGAAGTGACATTTCTTATGTGAAAACTTCATTTTCTTTCATGGTAACATGGACATGTCTTTAAGAAAAAGAAATGTATTTACCTTGACCATTAACTTCTCATGTGAAACTCATGTCATTGTTTTGCATGCAATCCATTCTGGTCACGTGATAAGGGAAAGACTGTTTTTAGATTATTGCTCTTGCACAGGGGTGTTGAATCGGCACCTAAGGTATTTTTGCACCAGTACCATCCATGCATGGTGCAGCTGAAAAATATGGCTCTTGTAAAGTCCTCATGATTCCAGCCAAACCAGTACCCTACTAAGACCTCATTAACCTTACTTCCAGGTTAAGAATTTAATCAAGATTATTTTGTGCCATATCATATGCCTCATGCATTTTCTTCACAGAGAAGTGCTTTTTGGTTAAGTGTGAACTGAGTGGAGTGTGGAGCTTTTTGTAAAGCAGTTCAAAAAAAAGTAAACCTTTTTTTAAATTACAAAAGCTCTACAAATTAGATTACTCTTTATTTTAGAACTGACATCAGTCACTAAATAATCAAGTAGCTGGCCAGCAAAATTTGAATGATTGCATTCAGAATTGAAAAGATAAAAACTATTTGCAACTCTGGTACTGGGGGTTTGTCACAAAGGAAATTTGTTAGCTGTGAGCCAATAAAGAAATGTCCTGCAGGCTCAATAACTTTGTAATGCCTCACATGTCAGGCTATAAAATGATAAAAATGGACTAAGGTATGCCAAGCGTCTTGGAAATGAACTTGCATATGTAAGCCATCAGTCAATACATAATTGTTTAAGATCCTGCTGTGTTGTGTTTTTATTTCTTTGTAATGAGATTCAGATCACAAGCGAATCACAATTCAGTGCAAAAGTATGGAAAAATTCTTGTAGTAAACTAAAATTTAATTGCTTTTCACCCAAGTGTTTCACTCTAAAACAGCTTGCTATCTTCTTAATTATGTGAAAAGTATATTACTATCACAGGTTTGCTGTATCAGGAGTATTTCAATAACGCAAACATCGCCTTATTCTGTATTAATTAAGCATCCCTGCGTTGTTTTGGCTTTACACAGTCCAGTGTTTACATGATCGTACCTCGTGGTGTGCCTGGGCTCCTCCCCCGTCGCAGAGCATCACTCTGACGTGATGGCGTCACGTACACGTAAGTTGCTGGCTGGAGAAATCGCGGTGATGGCGACGACGGCTTGGCGCTGGAAGGGGACGCAGTGAAGCTGGCCTCGGTTTGGATATGACTAATGTCTATTTGTTAAAGATTGGTTTGCTACTTAGCTATTGCATGGGCTTTGGATGAATCTCGGGCTTCTTACTTCTCATCACTCCTTTTCTGGTAAGTGCAGCGAGTGTAGTCGGTCTTTGGTGGGTTTTGACAGAGGCCTCGGCTCTGGGGTCCGCCCTCCATCTCATAACAACAAAAACAGTTGCAGATAGCAGCGCTAGCAAAGAGCGCTACTGCTAGCTAATCTGATTGCTGTTAGTTTTATGTCACAGCTATTAATGCCAAACACCGAGTGCTAAGAGATTGCAATACAACAGCACAGTTTTTACTGATGATACTTAGAGTCTGTTTGAGAACTTTGTATTGAGCCTTAACGCTCTCTTAATACTTTATTCTCCGGCCATTGTTGATGTACGTTAACGCTCCAGCAAATGTATCTCAACGAAAGAGAAGAAGAAGCCGCCGTAGCTTCGGGGTTATTATTATTATCATTTCCTTTTGACAGTAGTCAGATCTGACGACACTGTTAGCACAAATTATGTTAGCTGGGATTAATTTATTTCTCCGTAGTTTTTAACGTTACTTTGCGAAGTCCTTCTCGCTAGCAAATAGATCATTTTTGGGTGCTGCTCAGTAATGGCTGTGGCTAATTTTATACAATCTACATTCCATGAATTTCTTCGGTTGGTACTAATTACGATAGTATAACATGAAATTGTATTTTACTAGCGCGCATTGACGTGTATATTGCAAGTGAAAGAAAAATGTGAAAACCATAGGTCAGCCATAAAGTGCCGCGGTTCAGTGTTGCTATCTGGCCGTGAACGCCAAGCTGGCTTCTCAGTAAATGCAGACAACTGGAACAAGAAATATGACTTATTTTAACTTGATAAAATCACGAAAAGGGTTGACGCTCGGTAGCCAGTGATACAAGCCGGCCTGTCACGGGATAGGAGTAACGCTAAGGCTCTAAGGGGCTTAAGCCTTCTGTGTGTGACTGAGTGAACTCGGAGCCAGACGAAGACGCGGGTCACGGGCCGTCTGCTGTAAACAGAGACGTGTGTTGAGCAGATATGCTTTATCAGGTAGCACCAGCAGTAAGAGCTGGACTCCTCATTCTGTGAAGTAATGGCCTCCCTTGGCCGTTTCTCAGCACTCAAAGGCCAGGCCATGCTCAGGGCCTCATCTGTTGCAAGTTCAGTCACATTTTTTGTTCAAGTTTTTGGCCCAGGCATTTGGTATTTCCAGTGCTCCTGAGAAGGTGTGCTGAGCTCCTGAGCTGCCCATTTACTGACCCTCTTATATGAGATTTCAGTCTTTGCAAGAGTAACTGATCATTCCAACAATTTGTTGGGCTGTTTGTGGAGATATTCTTAACAAGTAGTATATTTTCAAAAATATTTAGTAATATCACTGAATTAAATGTGTATCTAGGCAAAAGCATTTGTTTCATATTTCATATTATTCTTGGTGAATATTGCTGGTGTTTCAAGGGCTCACTAGGCATGAAATCAATACCAGCCACCGACCAAGTGCTGGGAAATGTTTGACTTTGCCTGACCAGGCCTTTGGGAAAGTTGCCAACCATAGTCAGGAAGTTAAAACACAAATCACAACTGCATGTGGAATATAAAACTATTCCATACATTCAGTAGCTTACATCAGCCTCAAGAAGTTAGTGCATGAACTTTAAAGTCATATTTCGTTTCTGTTAATTTTATGGGGGTGAATTTGACATTATTTGGTCACATGACTGAACCATTTCAGTGTGCTGGCCACACCGTAGACTTAGTGCTTAGAAATCCAGCTGGCTCCCCCCCCCACTCTGCATCTGAGTTTAAGTGGTATCTCTCAGCTCACATGCAAGCCACCGTGGCCACCAGTACATCTATATTTACCAGGAAATCAAAAGGCCTACTGTTGCCTGTATGTCTCTGTAAATAAATCCTCTCTTTGCAAAATATAGGGAGGGTTGAACACTGAAGCATTTTGTCATTCTTCCTTTTCATTTCCACAGATTTCCATGTCTTACTTGTGAGAGTTTCCAAACGGGATCACCGGGATTGCAAATCATCCGTTGTTGGTTGTCTGTGGTGAGTCTAAAAGATGTGCCACACAATTTTTATGACATATTTTCAATCTGTAGGCACATAACAACAAAGGTTGCAGTTTGCTGAGCAGAAGCTGCTTTGGAGGTAAAACATGTCCTGGTTGCTTTGAACTATTCTCTCAAAAAAATTCATCAGTCCAGAAAAGTGATGGCATTTTTTTTAAACTTGTTAATAAATGTTTTTGTGTTTTCATTGCTGACTTTGAACTTGCATTTTTGGATGTAGTAACAAACTATTTTCACTTACAGTATTTTTTTAAATGCCTCCAAGCCTGTTCCATAATTCCCATGACAGAATTATACTTGTTTTTAATTTAATATATTCAAAGGTTGCAGTCTTTAACTATCTATATCAGGCTTGTCCTTTCTGTCCAGATATTTCCTCCAGATTCTCTGAATAATTTCATGATATTTTACAACATAGATCTTGTAATGCCCATATTTGTTTTCAATTTTACTTTGAGAAATGATGGTGATAAAGATCCAGTGTGTAATGTTTAGGAAAATCCACTGAGAAATGCAATATGATATTCATAACAATGCTTTTCATTATTGCAGAATCAAGTTAAGAGAAGAAACATGTTTTATAAATCCTTTTATACCTACAAATGAAACATGTCCTCCATGTTTTCTCAGTAGATCTGTAAAAACAAACAAAATAAAAATAAGTCTACTTTTTATTTAATTTCTTAGTGCCACTCTTGGAAGGGGATGTTGAGAAGATATGTATTTAGTTGGCTGCAGTCTGCAACTGCATTTTATACACGGCCCCTTTACATTGTTCATAGTTGGAAAGACTCATAGGTTGTCATTTAAGTCACAGTTTTCTATTTTCTTTTTATTTATCTTTTCACTTTCTTTTGATTTTCCATTTTTGCTTATTGAAAAATTTGTAAATAATCGATTATATATGTGATCAGTATTAAAACAAAAACATCATTTTCCATTCCCACCATCTCAAACAACATATAGATGAGACTCAGTTTTTCCTTTGGTTGCATTTTCTGGGAAGACAAAACCATGCTATAACACAGTTCAAATGATAAACATGTGTCTGAGGTTTTTTATTTATTTTTTTGCCGAGTAGACAGTGAAGACATGAGTGGAATTGATGAGATTAGAGATGGATGAGCAATGGCATGCAGCAGAGGTCCCTAACCGAGGTCGATCTGGGAATATTGAAACTTGTGGTTGGTGTTAAAACTGCTCAGCCACCACAGTGCTGAGATAAACATGTTTTCATACTATAAGTCTTCAGTTATCTTTAAAAGCAATCGATTAAAACAGAAATTATTTTAGATTTAAAAAAATCTTCTTGCGAAGTGACTTTCTGTCACTATCCATAGATTATAGGGACGAAACTGACATATTGAAGATAGATTTACTGCTAAGAATTAGTATCAAAATATTCCTAATTGACCTGAAATGTGTGCTGATTATGAACACTTAAATTAGCATTTTGATCATGATTTTGTTTTCTTCCAGCATTGGACAATGTTGCGCAATTATAATTACAAAAGGGAAACGGAAAGCATACATGAACACAAATGGCTGGCTTTATATAGTAGTTTAAACACAATGGCTAAAAAGTACTGTAGGTAACTTAGCGGTTTATTATCGTAGCTTATTGTATTTCTGTGTTTTTTTACAGATTGATCCAGGCCGGAGTTTGTTGTTGGGTGACCCACACTCCTTCACAGGGGCCATGGTAAAGTATCTTCTCTTTATCCATGCTTTGGATGATAACTGTTGTGTCTATTAGCCTGGGAACAGTCAGGAAAATCGGAATTCTCAATTGATTGTAACTTTTAATCAGCACTGTTTACCAGTGAAGCAGACAGTTACATCAGTTCCAGTGGTATCAAAGGTCCTCCAGGGTTGCTGTCACAGCAGGTCAGCTTTCACTTTCCATGGCAGAAAAGTGTTTTCTGTTGCTATGATGTGACATAAGCACTGGACTGGATGTGTTTAACTTTTTTAAGCGTGTTCTATGTGCTGGCCTTGCCAAAGCTGGACTCAGCATGGTATCTCCTCCAGCTATGGTGACTGAGTATCAGCTGTGCTTATGCTGAGCCAGCATCCCACAGGATGTGCTACCACCATCTGCACTGTCTGTTATCTCCCATCTCTTTCTAACCACTGTAATCTTTCTTTGTGCAGCATCCAGACTAAACTTTTCCTGACCTAACACGCATGTCCTGTCGATCTCTGTCAACAGCAGAGGGCCAAATATTTTTTTCCACCCTTTTGCCCTTGAGGAGAAAACCCTAGACTCTGCTTGTATATCCATGCCTTGCATTCCCCACTGGAATGCTTCCTCTGAGTCTTCATTTGGCATAAGACTGCTACCTCAAACATTTAGCACTTACAAAGTTTACAGAATCATACACATTACAGACATTCTGCCCATCAAACATTTGATTTTTTTACTCTTTTTCTGTAGTATCTTTTGTAAATGAATTTCCATGTATGTATCTGTTTTAGGGCTCTGTATGTTTCTTATACCAATGGCTTGTTGCACAAGTGATAAATTAAACAGTTTGCACATCACAGTGTGGGTGGGAAGGGTAAGGCATAAATGCAGTACTGCCGATTGGTTTACATTAACTGTTACAACAGGGACTGACATTTAGTCTAAGATGGTGCTGTGGCCATAAGAATTTAGGTAAACTTACAAAACTCTAAAAAAAAGTTTGACTTTTATGGGGAACTACTCAGCCAGCTATCTGTGTTTAGATGTTTCAAAAGCTATGTTATAACTAGAAATGTGGTTGTAAAAAAGTAGTAGTTGTTGGTTATGCTGATGTCAGTTCCTTTATTAATAAAAAGTCCTCTCTGCAGGAGGAGGAGGGGCAGCAGAGCCTGGAGTGCATCCAGGCCAATCAGATCTTCCCCAAGAAGTCCCCCGTCCTGGAAGAGGAAAATATGCAGGTAAGCTAGCCGCTGCTTCCACAACTTACCTTACCTTTTAGCAGCGTTATCAAAAAGATTGATTCTCAGATACTAATTAAAAGTGAATTTTAATATGGAGTTAGATATCAATAAGCACGGGTATTGATGCTTAAAAGCCAGTTTGGCATCTACTGGTTTACGGAAAGGACCAGTCTCCTCTACCTGCTGTCAACAGGCACTGCAGTGGGCAGCCCCTTACAACCCCCTACAACACTGACCTTGTTTACAGTGTTGCCAACTCTGAAAACTCTTTTCTGACCCTCTAGCTGATGTTATTGGAGACTTTTGTAGAATGACTTAAAAGCTTGTATAGTTTATTCTTCTCAATGAGCAGTGGGTATTGCTACAAGCCTCTCAACCATCCAAAAGCACACTCAAGAGGCTCGGTCCTCGTGAAAATTCTGATAGTTTCCAAGCCTTACATGTAGAGTGTATATGATTGGGTGTCCAGAAACTCATCACTCATCCCATATTAAAAATCCAAATTATCCTGTCGAGAGAAGCTGATTTTGGGCGTGTAGGGGCTTTGTCACAACACAAGTTTGTGTTTACGCTGCACTACCTAAACGAACTGGATCCTTTAAACAGTGTATTCCACTCCCTGCCAGTGGCGGCACTGCATCAAATATTATTGAAGTGAAGAAAACTTGTTCATCTATTGGTTATTGCAGGACCAAGATTTGCATATGTAGACAGACAGAGTCTGCATCTTTGATCCAAATCAGTTGTTTGTGCGTTCACATTTCCCCGAGTGAAGAAGACTTTCTGAGCAAACAGACTAGTATTTGAATCAAAATGGCTGGTGTGAATGGCCTACATTTAGGGCCCCCAAAAACACTGAAGGTGACAGTAATGATTCTCTTCTTAGTAATCAATTACATAACCGTGTTTGCATATGATTGAAGCTTAGTTTCACCATCCTAAAAATAAAGTCATAAATGGATATGTCAAAAGATGGAGCCATTTAATCCGGATGGGAATGTTTACTCTGCAGATTTGAGCTTGTGTCAGAGCTGCAATTTCCTATTTTATTTATTAATTAATTTTTTTTGGTTGCCATTAATGTTTTAAAGTTTCTATCATGAAAGTGGTTGTTGTTTTGATGCATATCACAAAATGGTGATAGTAAATACATCTGGTGAAGTACTGCTCTTTGCATATATATCAGCATAACTGCTGATGTGATCTAAGTGGCTTTGCACTTTATTTCAAATGTTTTATCTCCTGCTGTTGCTAGGTGCCCTTTCCTGAGCTGCATGGGGAGTTCACAGAGTATGTAGGGAGAGCAGAGGATGCGATCATCGCCATGTCCAACTACCGCCTACACATAAAGTTCAAGGAGTCCGTTGTCAATGTAAGTATCTTTAAAAAATTTTAAATGAATTTTGGGGTTATAAATATGATGAGAGTGCATCTTTCACACAGCTCAAAGTAACTCAGAATGAGCTGCATTATGTCTATTGGAGGCTGTGTGAAAGTGTGTATTAATGTTTTGTGAATGGACAGAGCCTGGGCTGTTGTGCCAAGTGCTGTGGTGACCAGGCCATTCAGACCTGATCTCCACTGGCAGCAACTCCACGTGACTCATCGTCTTCATTTCTAAACCCTCTCGCTCACTCCGCTTTCTCCCTGTACTTACCGTTGCCATGGTTGCAGTCGCTCAGGGGATGCATAACAGTCAAATTCTCTCTATTTCTTTTCACTATGTTACAAAAAAGATTAGCTTTGATAGCCAAGTGTGCCCCCGTAGTTGAAAGAAAAAAGTACCTTTGTGTACAAGAACAAATAAGTTCCTTACCTCAATATTCTTTCTATAACATGTTGATACATTTTTGACAACTTAAGAAAAGTTTAGCTTATGATCACCTTCAGTACTTTTTGAATGCTGTATATTTTACAGCTTCATTATGTACAGCTGTGTAAGCCACTGTTCTTTGATTTCCCTTTTTTTTTTTTTTTTTTTTTTTTTAATCCTACAATCTGTCCTCTGTGTACTCATGACCAGGGTTTTATCTGAGCCTGTTTACATACAGTTGTTCGAGGGCTGTTGTTTTTGCTCTCAAATTAAAAGATAATTTTCTAGAGGCCCTAAGAAAGCAAGCTGTGTTCAGAGAATCAGGCTGTTCTTCTGCTGGCATGCAAGAGCAGGGAAATTGTGCAATGACACATCATGTGCTACAAGTAAAAGCTTTTTTTTTGTTCCTCTTCCTCTTCTTCTTTGTTCATGTTTAATATAGAAAGATTAAATCAACAACAAAATGATTCCATCAACAAATGTTCTTGTTCAGAAGCTGATTAAAAAAGACGTTTGAGATAAAGTCATTGTGATGCACTTAGTCAGTATTTCAAACGATTTTCTGCAGGTGAATTACTGGATTAGCTCGAGCTTAATTTTCATTACAAAAATACATATTATTAGGCAGGCTGCTTTGACAAACACCACAGTGGTCGTCTCTTCCAGGCCATCACTGAGCGTCTGTTAAAGCTGAAGCAAACTATGCATTTATGGTCAGCTTTGAAAGGTTGTCGTGTTTAGTTGGCTTGAATAGCATTGAAACTGAAAGCCACATCTGGACCAGAGATGTCTGGACCTAAACAATGCTTGTTTTGCTCCATTCAATGGGACGTGTTTACAGTACAAAACATAGACTATTTCCAGACTTTACCATTTAAAATATAGTTTCATTTAATCTGACCTCAGTTAGTTTGTTGTCTCATCTGAAATGTGTCTGTTTCTATTGTGGTACAGGATGGTAATGGCCTCTGATTTAAATCAATATTTTGCCAGTTCTAGATATTTTTCTTTAAGCTAAGTTCTAATTAGAGATATAACTAATAACTGCATTTGTTGTTCCAATTGCAATAAATGGTAAAACCCCAAATTTAACACTCAATTTTGGCCTCACAAACAATTAATTCATATAATGTCATATGAAGTTAAGGGGGATAGGAGTTACCATATGTTATAGTTTTGATAAACGTCTGTGTGAGAGTATTGCATAAGAAGGAAAACAACACTTTTTAATGTATTTTCTAATGCATTAGGTGCTCAGTCACATTTTAACAAAATATTCTGTAGCATTAGTAATGAATCACTTGTGGAGTTGATGGCAGCAGTATCCAGGTTTACATGCATATTTTAGATAAGGATGCTGTGCTCAGGGCTTAAAGAGTGGGCACAACTCACATTTTTTATGATAGAAACTCCAACTGTAACCTGTCACATGGCGGCTCTGCGACTCAGCAGCAACCCATGGATAAAACAGATCTTTTATAAACTCGCAGTCCTGCTTTCTAGGACTGACCTGCGGTCCAGCGAAAAGTAAAAATAAGCTAGTGTAATTGTTTTAAAAAGTCTTGATAATCAATCAACAGCCTACAGGATGCAGTCTAAGGCAATCTCTTTCTGTTCCTTATCGCAGTGGTAGTTACTGGAAGTAACTTTAGCTATGTCTATGTCTTCCTGCTGGCAGCATGAACGGTTTAAGAATGCTTGTAAAAAAAAAAAAAAAAACGGTTTGACTGTGTCACTCTTAAAGAGAAAATTCAAAATTGTCTCCTGACTGGCCAAAATGTTTTTCTTCAGAAATGAAGACGAACAATTGAAAAGAGTGTTTAGTTAAATTTGAAATAGACAAAAAGAAAACATAGCAAGTGCAGCATATCCATAGCAAACATAAATGAATAATTAAAGTCAAGACTACGTCTCAATTTAAAAAATGTGGTTGGAGCTGTTACTGCAGGTGTGAGCAGATGAGTCTGAGAAGGTTGGCGTGGGAAGATTAAAACTGAAAATGAATGAGTAATAATGTGAGTTCACACATTGTGCCGGTTAATGAAAGTGCCACAGTTTCTGCTCAGCTTTCAAGCTGATGGATAATAACTGCTGCTCTACTAAAACGTCCAGGGTGGATCCACACTCTGGCATTTTGATACCAGGAGCTCAAATATGCCTTTATGAAAACATAAACACTGAACTAACTCCAGCTCTTATCAAACACAAACACTTTTCTTAAAATAAAAACATTTAAAATGTTTATTTAGGTAATCAGTCTTTCACATGCATAGGTTTTTTTTGTTTTGTTCTTTTCGATGAGTCTGCTGCATGTATCTATCTTCCTGTTGCTATTTGTTGCTCATCACGTGTTGCCAGGGTTAATTGGACCGTAACGGCCCTCTGGGTACTGGCTCATGTCAGTAAGAGCTAATGTTCTCCTCACACATATTTGGCCGGGCTGACGAGGCGTTTGCGTCACATGGTAAAGCTGTTAGAGCTCTATCATGGTGGTGTTGGAAGAGAGCGAGGAATGGTTAAAAAGCATCTCAGGAATTTTAATGGTAGCCAAATTAGGGATGTAGATTGGAGGGCAGGAATTAAGATGTGGCAGCAAGAGACTCAAACATCCGGATTATGTGGTGATAGCATCCCCCCACCTCCACACACAGACACTCACACAGTCAAATTACAAATACATTACACTCATCATTGTTCTCTGTTTTTCTTTTGGATAGAGTTGTTGTTGTGAGGTGTCAGTGAGTACCCAGCAGAGCTGCACGTAGTGGAGTGGTTGATTTAACTGTAATTTAGTGTGTGCCTGCCTGTTAACTAACCGGTGCCTCAGGGAGTGGAGTTTTCTTTATTCACCCTGTTTAACACCAGATGCTGAATTAAATAGACACAATGAAACAAATATAATTCAAGCTGCAGGCCTCATGGTGCATCAAAGACATCTACATACAGCTGTAACCTGTCATTGTATTCATGTATTGAAAACTGATTCGTGTTGAGTGGCTTGCGATGGTGCATGACTCCTTCCTGTGTGAGCATCAGCTTGGTCCACTCCTTTTATGAAAGGCCACAATGCTGCTGAAAAGTGCTCTTAACTAATTTATTGAGCTCAATCAAAAGCAGCAGTCATCTCCCTGCAGTGTTACACGTGACATGCTGGTACTTTGGATGGTATTTGCCTATAAAAGATAAGACTGTGGCTCTGTGGCAAAAGGAAACTACAGATATAAGTTCTTCAGCATCTGTTATTGAGTGATTTTTGTGTTGCCATATGCAGCGTTAAGAGGATTAAATTTATTTAAGAACTCAGAGGGAGCTGTGATGTGAAATACTAATGAAAGAGCACCTGAAGAAGTGGTCTGTGTGGGTTGCCACAATTTTAATAATCTTTGTGTGATTTTTTTTTTTTTTAACAAATGCATATTTGAAACAAATGTAATATTATAGCACATGCCAGCGATTGTTAGCATGACGGCTTTATTATATTACTACTAATTTGTCAAAGGGATTTTCATTTACCATCCTCCACACGTTTTCTACTGTCTGCATGAGCTTGGTTGGTTCATTTGCTATGTAAACTCTGAGCATGTCCTACCTGTGTGAGAACAGCTCAACAGCTTTATGTTTGACACTTATCTGTCCTCTGCACCACAGGTCCCTCTTCAGCTGATTGAGAGTGTGGAGTGCCGTGATATGTTCCAGCTTCATGTCACCTGTAAGGACTGCAAAGTTGTCAGGTAAGATTAGGAATCTTTATTTTAGTTTACTTTATTTTATTTGCACATATAACATAGCACAGCATGACATTTCCTTCATATTTCATTTAGGAAAACTTTATAATCCAATAAGGAAAAGTAACACCTATTGCCCCGTTTCCACCAACGTATCCGGGTCGGTGCGGGACAGAGTGGTATGCATTTGTTTGTGTCTCCAGAGGCAAAAACTGGAAAAGGTGCCAGAATATCTAATGCAACCCACCTTACCTTTTGCTGAGGTCCCAACCTTACCGAACCAACCCAAAAAGGTGAAACTTAAACTTAACATACAGCAAGATTGGTCAAAAGAATCATACTTAAAATGTGACTCGGCACTATCAAAACAGTAACAACGCCATGTTCAAAATCACATGCTAAGAAGAAAGAACACAACCTGCTGGATATCAGCCATTGTCCCGTGTGTCTGTGTTGCATTCGTCTTCATTATAATTCAAGGAAGCCATTGCAGCGCTTCGATATTGCGCTATTATGTAGCTAACACATCTGTTACTATCCAGCTGATACACCGTCTGCAGGTAAGGTACGGTTTGGCTGTGGAAATGCAAAAGAGATCAGGTCGGGCTGGGCGTTATGAACTAAATCTTATATCTCGATATTTTTTACCTGAATCACGATACACGATATATATCTCGATATATTTATTTATTTATTTCTTGTAAAGTAACAAAAGAGACAGTTCTAATTTACAGCCTTCAGTGCTAAATATACTTTTATCAAGGATCAGCAGCACATGTGCATTAAAAGAGCTGACTGAAATTAAAGTACATTTATATTAAATTAAATGCTCCTAAAACAAGATAAATTAAAAATACTTTTCAATGACCATAACAAAAATACAGCTGTGCAAAATGCAAAAGAAAAGATGCTCGATACAAACGATATTCCCTCCTTCTATATTGTGTCTGATAAAGTCTCAATATATTTGAAAATCTTGATATATTGCCCAACCCTAGATCAGGATTTACCGAGCCAAACCTTCCCATCCTGAGCCAGATCCCTTGACGGAAATGGGGCTTAAGAAAAACCATGATATCTTTTCTCTCTTTAAAGTTTACACCCCATGTTTAAAGACATTAAATATATTTTAGTCATTAAAGTTTTGCATATGATATGTAAATATCATATGCAAAATAAGTTATTTTTCATATGCAGTTTCACCCATCAACTCTTGGTTTATTCACCTTAAAGCAGTAAATGGAAACACATCTGATTTCCGTTTCTTTTCTTTTCTTTTTGAGCCCTTTCAAAGATCACCTAAGATGTGCTTTGCCAGTGAATCTAAATTCAGCTCATTGTTTGAACTTATTTACATGTGAGACCCAAACAGATTGAAAACGTCACAATTGAAATTTAAACAGCTTATCCACTAACGAGTAACATTTCTGGTAAAAAATCTCTTTTGTCTTTGTCTATTTTACAATGTGGCATTTGCACCCTCAACTTTGAATGTTCACAGTTTGCGTGCCTTCACATTTGATTCCCAGGTGTCAGTTTTCCACCTTTGAGCAGGGTCAGGAATGGCTCAAACGCCTGAACGCAGTTGTACGCCCCCCCTCTCGCTTGGAGGATCTATTTTCCTTTGCCTTCCACGCCTGGTGCATGGAGGTCTATGCTGGTGAGAAGGAGCAGCATGGCGAGCTGTGCAGGCCAGGTGTGCTTCTGTCTCCCTACATGTCCTCTCATAATCAAAGGAGAAGATCTTTTCTGTTCAGGTCTTATCGGACATCACTTTCTGTGCAGGTGAACACGTGACCTCGTGGTTCAAGAATGAGGTGGAGAGGATGGGCTTTGACACCCAAAATGCTTGGAGAATATCTGACATCAACAGCAAATTCAGGTAACCGAGGTTCTCATTCAGAATCCTGCTGCTGTGTTGATTCCCCCTCACTCCCTGCCAGCAGATCCTTTGCTTTTATTGGCTAACAACAGAAGTCGATGTGCACTTTAGACCGTGGGTGGTTGTGTTATTTTACTCCACGGGTGCTACACCCCTGGGCAGATAAAGGGCCAGCCCAGGATTAGGTGTCTGTAGACAGAGACTTTTGTTAAGCCATCACAGCCCTGTGGTGCTCCTTCTCTTTGTTTAACTTTGCTCTCTCTGGTCCTCCTGTCATGCTAGGCTTTGCCCCAGCTATCCCCAGCAGATTCTGGTGCCAGTCTGGATCACTGACAAGGAGCTGGAAAATGTGGCAGCCTTCCGATCTTGGAAGAGGTTCCCTGCAGTGGTTTATAGGTTGGTGTTTTTGCTTCTTCCTCTTAAACTTTAACTTCTTTTAACGTACCTCAAAGAATCAATGAGTTTCTTTATGTAAAGGAACTTAAATTCTTAGATTAAAAGTTTAGTTTCCACATCAACGCCACATTTCCTGCAGGCATCAACCCTGAGTTCATCGTCATACCACACAGAAATGATGAGTTTCTTTACGTAGACAAAATGTATTCTCATATAAAGTCTTATGGTTGTGTGTCTGAACCAGCGCCAGCCTCCTGCTTGCTTTATTTTTACTGAGGCTTTCCCACCACCACATATAATCTGCAGGTCAGAGTCAAAAGCTTCAGTCAGTTTTTTGTCATGTGTTTCAAAGCTTTTGATTTTTGATTTTTTTGTTTTGAAAATGTACCAAAAAAAGAAAAGAAATTTGCAGCATTTTAAGTATGTAGAAGCTTTCGAAGATAAAGCTGACATTCAAGTTCAGGCTTTTCATAAATATATGAATATTTGTTAGTCAGCTCATTGTTGTGGGTCAGAAAAATAATCACATAATTTTTTTTTAGCAATTAAATATCCAGATAGCAAATGTTTGGGCCAAATATGGGCTACTTTTGGCAAAATGACAGAGTTAACGCCACTGGCAAGTGTTGTGTGGGCCACAAATGGACCAGATGTCAGTTGCCAGGTTGGCTTGGATTATGACAAGTCTCCTGTGGTCCACATGAGGTCCAGATATCAGGTGTTGACCTAGACATAGATTACAGCAAGTATTTTGTGGGCCAATATGGGAAGCCTACCTGGACATAAGTGATGGCAATTTCCTTGTGGGCCACATGTGGTGGTTGTATGGCTACGTTTTGGCAGCCACAATCACATTTAGTCAATGGCATGAGTCAAGGCCAAATTTGAGCTAAATAAAATTGCACATTTGGGCCAAACACTTCTTGCTAATTAGGTAAAGTTGTGTCTTAGATTAAATCAATAGCATTGTCACCAGTAACTTCTAGCTTTGGATCCCCCCCTCACATAGACACCTGAGTACAGGAGCTGTTATCGCCCGCTGTGGCCAGCCAGAGGTCAGCTGGTGGGGCTGGAGGAATGCTGATGATGAGCACCTGGTCCAGTCCATTGCCAAGGCCTGCGCCGTGGACAGCAGCTCCCGTAAACACCTTTCTAACGGCATCTACACCAACGGCTCAGACCTGCCTGATACTGATTTTGGTATGAGCTTGCATTCAGCCAGAATGGCCCACAGACAGTTTATGCTGTTTGTGCCTTCACAAAAACACACATTTCTAGTTAAGCACACACCTTTTCTCTGTGAAGTCAGATTTCCACACTGCGCTTTTTCAATCTGCAGGAATTTGGAGCAGACACTGTTGTGCAATCCAACCCGTTAGGGCTTGTTGGAAGCAGCTGGTTTACTCAAACACAGATCACAGTAAAGTCAGATTAGGCTTGATGTGCCTAAATAAATATTTTATCTGACTTACTGTTTTTTGCTCTTTTTTAAGTAATAATTTCAGCCTGAACTCATCTTATATTTTCACACAACCTGAATTCTACTAAGCTGTGACCTTACTGTTCTGTGTTTCAGAATCATCCATGACCAACAACTCAGAGGTGGAGACACTTGCCATCCAGCCCCACAAGTTGCTGATCCTGGATGCCAGGTCCTACGCTGCAGCTGTTGCTAACAGGGCTAAGGGTGGAGGCTGTGAATGCCCAGGTAAGGCTTGCCTGCTCTATCCAAAGCTTCATGCAGGTTTAAAAGTGTAGCCACAAATACAGTTGTTTTCTCTGCTAAAATTAAAACGTTTTTGTTAATTTTTCCCCCTCCTCTGTGGGTTTTTCTCCTTTGTAGAGTACTATCCCAACTGTGAGGTGGTGTTCATGGGAATGGCCAACATCCACTCCATCCGCAAGAGTTTCCAGTCTCTGCGTTTTCTCTGCACTCAGATGCCTGATCCAGCCAAGTACGATTTCTTTTTCCCATTAGATGTCTCCAGCAGCGCCAGTAGACTTCTCTAGTTGCCCCTGCTACAAACCTGCAGGCTAAAACTTTCACTGTAAACTCATGAGCTTTGCTGGTGTGAGTGTAAGCAACTAGTGAACACAGTGTGTTCTGGCCTTGTTCATACATCTGTGCCTGATTTAGAAAACCTGGCATAACCCCAGGTGAATGATCCTTTTCTGTCTGTACTCCAAGTCAACGCTGTTTTGATGTTTAATTAAATTACAGTGACTTAAGAGAATGCTGCTAAATGTAGTTAGTAGTTTAGATCTGAACACAAAAATGGATTTAAATAAATCTTCTTGACTATGCTAGCTCAGCTCAAGGACTTGTAGAACCTTTCAAATAAAAGCAACTAAACACTCCAGGTTGCAATAATAATGTAATTTGAGTTGTTTCAAAAGCTTCTTTGTATCAGAGAACTGAGCATGGTTGCTAATAAAGTTAACTTTCACTTTTAAGATTCTGTCACAGGCCTTGTCAGACCCCCTCCCCCAACCCCCACCCCAGTTTTATAGACAGTAGCAATAAAATGGTGCTTAGTGTTATAAACCAGATAAGATAAGACAAGTAAAACATTTCTTCCCTGCTGAATTAGGTGTTTATGTAAATATCCCACTGTTTTGAACTATTACATGCCTATCACTGTGAGTTTATGGTCTCAACTGTTTGCATTTAAAGTCAGCTGATGGATACACTCTTTCATCTGAACTTGTGCAGTTAACAGAAAAAAATATATTTGTCATTCATTTAGATCTATTTTAGTCTTCTTTAACTTTTGAGAAATTGCCCTTTTGTCCTAATTGACAGTATGTTTTTTTCATCGTGTTCACAAACTACCAACTAAACTTAGATGTTTTGTGCTGAATGGCTGATTTACAGGGGTCAAACAGCTTGTTTACTTGTGATTGGTGCTTAGATCAATAACATTGATCCCATAAAATCACATCACAACAACCCCTTAAATGGTGTTGATCCTTTTAGCTTTTGCTTTGACCTTTATTTTGTTGTGTTGGACTGGCCTCTCCAGTAAACTTCTTCAAAGATGTATTTGCAGCTTTCTGATGTTTTTGCTGTGTTGCTGTCTTATTGTCTACAGCTGGCTTTCTGCTCTGGAAAGCACCAAGTGGCTGCAGCACCTGTCTCTGCTACTGAAGGCAGCCCTGCTGGTGGTCAATGCTGTTGACCGAGATCACAGGCCTGTCTTGGTCCATTGCTCCGATGGCTGGGACCGCACACCTCAGATTGTTGCTCTGTCCAAGCTGCTTTTGGACCCTTACTACCGCACCATAGAGGTTTGACGGCTTCCCTTTTTGTTTAATTCCATTTCTGACACCTTGAAGATTTGCTGCACTAGTTTTAAGGCTTTCAACAGCTAATTATCTATATATATCTAATAACTTTTGTCTTTGTGCAGGGCTTCCAGGTTTTGGTGGAGACCGAATGGCTGGACTTTGGCCATAAGTTTGCTGACCGTTGTGGCCATGGGGACAACTCGGAGGACCTGAATGAGCGCTGTCCTGTCTTCCTGCAGTGGCTGGACTGTGTTCATCAGCTGCAGAGGCAATTCCCATGCTCTTTTGAGTTTAATGAGGCCTTCCTGGTATGTACAAGTTCAATGGTTGAAGTCTGACTCTCCTTGCATCCTTAGATTTATCATCTCTGAATGTTTTCCTGTCTGGAAGTGAGAATGGAATGTCTAATTATTGCATATCTGTGTTCAGTTTCCACTTGTGTGACACTGATATGCATTTACCTTCTGGGTGTGTTTACAGGGCGTATTAGGGAGCCTCTTTTTATCTCTGCTCTTGTTATGCCTGGGATTTGTATGCAAGCCTAAGCATGTTAGCTCATGTGTGTGTTTGTGTTTGCAGGTGAAGCTGGTGCAGCATACATACTCGTGTCTGTTCGGCACCTTCCTGTGCAACAGCGGCAAGGAGAGAGAAGACCGTCACGTTCAGGAGAGAACCTGCTCAGTCTGGTCACTGCTCAGACCAGCCAACCGCACACTGAGGAACATGCTGTACTCCTCCCACTCCGAGACAGTACGTCCACTGTCAGTCATTCTGTCCTGTTGGAAGCAGAGTACTGCTGTCTCTGCTTGTTCTGAATATAGATTTATATAAACCTTTACAAAGGCACATTCAGAAAGCTTTTATACACTCAACAAACGTAGTTGAAAGCCTTGCAAGACAATGCATGGGAAGAAGTTTATTGTGATGAATGAGAGTCTTCAAATCTTGAAACCAGAGAATATTCAGGCCTGGTTTCCTGTCAGTCCAGACAGCATGTCTTCAGAGTCCTTATAGGAAGGCAGGATGTATTTTGCAATGTTTTAGCTTAACTCCTAATTGTTATGGTTTCAATTTGATTTAGAGGTCTTCTTCACTCCCTTCTTAGAACTGCATTTTTGTGGTTGCTGTTGTTGCTCTTCTTTGTGTGTGAAAGAGAGCCTATGGGCAATAGAATTCTTCACTTACTATGTAGGAAAGCTGTTCTCAGGACTTATTTGCATTCAGATGTAACATGTCTCTCACTGGTTCTGGTTTAATTAATATTTTGACCAGTTAGCAGATTAGCTTCAGAACATTTTGTTGCTGTTATTTGTCTTCTTACCTCTTCATTTTTAATATTGATCTGAGTAAAGTTTGCATGTCACACTGCAGGTTCTCCACCCAGTGTGTCATGTGAGGAACCTGATGCTGTGGACGGCAGTCTACCTGCCCAGCTCTTCCCCCACCACCCCCTCTGATGACTCCTGCTCCCCATACCCTGTGCCTGGTGCCAACCCAGAGGATGCGCCCCTGGGCAGGTGAGCCTGGCGCGCTGGCAACCGACCCCTACCCCCACTTCCTGCCTCATGTAAGATGAAGAGAAGTTGAGGACTCCCACAGCCAGAGGGACCTGGCTTCTCAACTCTACTGCTTTAATACATCAGTTGTTTTATACTGTACTTATCATCCATCTTGTAATGGTCATGACATATAAAAAAGCAACAGGAAGCTGTTTGATTTTAATGTTGACATGTTTAAGTATGCTAACTCCAAGTTATAGATGAACTCTAAATGTTTTATTGTTTTTGCTCCATTTTTCTCATGCAGGTGATGCTGATGGGCTTTATAGGTAAACAACATAGTTAACTGTTCTTTCATTTTTTTGTCTAGATGTACGAAAACCCGCTCTTTTGACAACTTGCCCAGCGCATGTGAGCTGGGAAGCTCGCTGGCTCCCAACCGCCGCTCCAGTGACCCGAGCCTCAATGAGAAGTGGCAGGACCACCGGCGCTCTCTGGAGCTAAACATGGCAGTGGGGCCAGAGGGAGAGGGGAATTCAGATCAAGAGGTGCAGCCTAACGGAGTGGGGCCTTGTCCGAACGGACTGGACTCTGAGCTGGATGACAGCCCGCTGTCACAGGACTCGCAGGCTGTGCTTCCTGAAGAGGCCACTGTGAACCCAGCAGGAGATGAAGCAGAGGAGGCAGAACTGTCTGTGGCAATGGGTGTGGCTGAGACCCAAATGGAGAATATTCTTCAGGAAGCCACGAAAGAGGAGGCAGGAGCAGATGTGCAGAGAGAGAGAAGTGCTTCTGTGACTAATGCTAGTACTTCTGCTAACACAGAAGAGAAGATGGAAGTAACAGTTGAGGAGGAGCATCAGATTACATTGGTTAATGGGGCTGATATGCAGAGAAAAACATCTGCCAATGGTCACCATCAAGAAAATGGTGTGATGGAGGTTGAGGAGGGTGGTGACTCTGTTCCTCTGCCAGCACAAAAAGAAGAGGAGCTGGATGAACAGGCGGCTGAGGTGACTCAGACTTCAGAGGGCCCGCTGAAGCAGAATGTAGAGGACTCTGTACAACAGGAGCTTGAACATGGACCCATTGAGTGCTGTTCAGACGAGCCTGAAGCCCATAGAACTATAACTAATGGCTACGTGGACAGATCGCCTGAAGAGCCAGGTGTTGACGAAACATGCCCTGACTCTGAATCTGATCCCGTGGAGCCAGTAGATAAGAGGGCCTCGCTAATGGAAAGTTCCACGGAGACGTTAACCGAAGAGGCCTGCAGCAGAGTGGAGCTTCCAGCACAGCAACCCGTTTGCCCGAACCTCCACCACAGCAGCGATGGCAGGTGCCAGCTTCCCTGCTCTAGAAAAGAGAGGGGCCTGGAGACAGGTGAACAGGGTTTAAACAGGACTTTAAATGGGGGCGGCAAGCAGCCCTCTATCAGTGCCTTTCAGTCAGTGAGTGCTGACCCTAGCAGGAATGGACTTTTTAACGGGGACAGTTCTGATGGAGATCCCTGCGGAGGACCTCACTGGGCCAAAAGTAATGGGGAGCGGGCCCCTCTGAGTCGACAGGTGTCCCTAGCTAGCTGCAACTCCCTGATCCTCCACCCTCGGGGCAGCGGTGCTCAGCACCGCTGCTGCCACGCAGTGCTGAGCCGGGCCACTATCAGCCCGGAGCAGCCGTCCCGCAGCCACCTAGATGACGATGGACTGACCCTGCACACAGACGCCATCCAGCAAAGGCTGAGACAGATTGAGGCGGGACACCAGATGGAGGTGGAGACTCTGAAGAAGCAGGTGCAGGAGTTGTGGAGCCGCCTAGAGAATCAGCATCTTGTCGGCTCCCACAGGATCAATGGAGACATAGGAGATGAAGTGGTAAGATACTGACGACCTGATGCCTTTTAAACTCTATACGTAACTAGTAGCAACAACCTCAGCCCACATGTTAGCATTTACTAGGTGATGAGCTTGACACCATTTCTTTGTCTTTTCATACAGACCTCAATGACAGACTCGGAGTACAACCTTGACCCAAATTGCTTGTCGCGCTGCAGCACAGAGCTCTTCTCAGAGGCCAGCTGGGAGCAGGTGGACAAGCAGGACACGGAGGTGAGCAGTCGCTCTAACCGAAAAGATTTTTATCATGGAGGGGAAGGACCAAAGCTATTAAAACCTAATTTAGGAGTTAGGTTAAAAAATTAGGAGGTTGCTCTGTAGGTGGAAGCTGTGAACGGCTTTGTACATTTCAGGTCACTCGCTGGTACCCTGATCATTTGGCTGCCCAGTGTTACGGCTGTGAAAGCAGGTTCTGGCTTGCCACCAGGAAGCATCACTGCAGGTAAGCACTGAGGCTTTTCAAGCTGCAGATTCACTCCTCTCTGGTTTAATCTGAGCTTCCTAGAGTCTGCTGAGGTGACTTCCAGCTTATTCCATGTATCAGAATGACTCTCAGTGACCTTTTGTGATGGGAATAACTTCCTTTTCACATTGAATAATTTGCATATGTGACTAAAAGCTGATTTTGAATCAGCAAGGAGTTTGTAATCTAAAAGATTTCAGTGTTCTCTGTGTTATATTTATGGTCTAAGTTTTTGGCTCCTCTGCTCCCAGTAAAAAAAACAGAAAATGTACCAAACAGAAAATTTAATGCATTATTTGACTGAAAGTTACTTTAACAAGTACAATATAATGTAAATATAGTGTTTAAAGGCTTCATTGTAACTCACAGCAGTACTTGCAACAGCCATTTTAGTTTAGAAGTGAACTTTGTTTAACTACATCTCTACTGTTGTCACTTTGCGGAGTTCTGTTAAAGTGAACTGTGTCTTCTATTGGTGGTTAGTTTGATTTAAACTTTTCTAGATTGGCTTGTTGCCCTCTGCTGATGCCTGATGTGCTCACATATGTTTAAGATCAGATCACTTTGGTAAATTATCATGATTTTTATGCGCAAATTAATTGAGCAATACTATAAATTTGTAAAGATCACATGAACGTTCCTTATAGATCTATAAGTTTTATCTTTTGAATCCAACTAAGCTAAATAATATAGAAACAACGTAAACAATTAAGTTTAATTTAAACAAAATCCTCTCTGCTTTATAAACAATAAATAAGTCCTTCATATTAACTCTGGATTTTTCTCAGAGAAAACGGATGGAAAAGGCTACAGGACCTATACCTGAACTTGGAAGGAGTTTTTTATGTAAACTACATTATAAAAATGTTTTTTGAACCTCAGTAGAGAATTTAGAAACTCGGGAACAACATCTAGCACCATTTTGACTTCTAGCTATTCTTCCAACTGAATAGCTGCTGTTTGAAACAAATACCTGGAAAAGTGAAAATAGAGAAAGAAACAAGACCATATATCTGAAATTAAATACGTTTATCTTGGAAAAAAAAGGGGAAAAAATGTCAAGTCGATTATATTTGAACAGCGAAACTATCTAAAGTTTCTAAAACTGAAATGACATAACATTTTATTTCAGTGTTCGGTTGGATAAACACTAACAAAGCTTAAACCCATTTACGGAACATTTACCTTTACTTTGCCGTACAAAGCTGTAGCTTTTGGTCTTGCCGTTGGTGAAACATATCCTGTCCTTTTTTGCTCCGTCCACTGCAACTTTTTACAGCAGGTGAGGCGTCCTCCTAATGACACTTTAGTCTTTTTTCCTATAATCAAAGACATCTGACAAATAAGACTTAATCTGTTTGTTTGCAGGGAAAATTCTTCCTTTGTCAGACCATTCAGCATATCTCTCAAATAAAAAGCAACACAAGTGGCAACACGTGATGTTGTGATGTAGTGTAACTTTGTTTTCTTTCCGTGTGTGAGTTGCGCAGATCTTCCTTCCTGATTTAGAAATATTCCTTTTATGGAGAGTGGCTATATTAAGGGATCTTTCCGATTAAATGGGCTGTTTAATACTTGGATTAATTGTGAAATTAAGTAGTTGTGCTCCTCGCTTCTTTTTCACTGTTTCAGCTTGGATAAAGTTAATCTCTATGATTTAGGGTTTTCCTTGTAAGTAAACTAATCTGTGCTCCATCAAGTTAAGGATTCAAGCAGATTCAGTACAGGCAGACTTTGTATCTTGATGTTATTTTTATGGTTCAGGCAGTCCTTATCCATTGTCTGCCCCTTTCCTCCTCTACAGTGGCAGGGAGCCTGTCCAGGAGGTCTGGTGAGATCCGGCTCCCTTGTCCTGCCCCACCCTTCTTCCCCTGGCATCGCTGCACCCTCCTCCTAATCCTAACCCCACCCTTTCCAACCCCCTTCCCCACTCACCTGCCGCATCTTCATTCAGTTTTGATTAGCAGTAGCTTCACAGTGATATTTCTCCTCATTCCTGAGATGTGTCGACACAGGTGTGCGTCCTGCAGCTGCAGAGCGTTTCCGCTGAGTGGATTTTGATTGGCTGTGACCGTAAACATGGTGCGGTCAGCGGGTCAGCTGTGATTGGTCGAGCGCTGATTGTTATTTCATGTGAAAAATTGGCACAATTCGACAATAAAGCAAAACAAAAACAATCCGGACTTCCTCAGCCTCAACCCATCATAGCAACACGTCGGCACTTCCACAACACCCACCCACCCAGCAGACACCCTGGCAGCATGCTGCCCCAACCCCCTCCCCCGCATCCTCTCCCAGCAGCACGGCATGGTGTCGAAAGCTGCTCGGTCCACTTGGCTTCATGAAAGGCCAGAGACTCAGAGTGAATTAGTTGTTTTTATTTATCTCCTCAGGTTGAGTAAAGGCAGGTATAAACAGCACCACTGTATGTGTGAGTGTGTGCGCATGGCATCACATCTGAATAAGAGCATGGGTGTTTGAGTGACCTGTTTTCTTTTGGTTGTTTTGTTTTGTTTTAATTGGCTGAATAATCAAGTTGTTGCAGCTTTATGTTGGAGCACCTCGGCTAACCTGGCATGTAGTTAGATTTCACTGTGAGGGAGGTTGGCGCACTGCTCTCATACCTTCTTCCCTCCTGTTTTATCATATGTCCCACATGGTCCAACTCTTGCCTCAAATTATCAGCACTCCACTGTCAAATCAAGTAATATTTTGATATGTAACATAGTCACATTCAGTTCCACCTACCACAGAGATGTATGGTAACAGGAGGTGTAAAGAGGCTCCGTCTACAGAGTCCCCCTCTGATCTGTCCGTGTCTCCCTGCAGGAACTGCGGTAACGTATTCTGCGCCAGCTGTTGCGATCAGAAGATCCCAGTGCCAAGCCAGCAGCTGTTTGAGCCCAGTCGTGTCTGTAAGACCTGCTATAGCAGCCTCCAACTCAGCTCGGTCCCCCTGGATCTCGAGCTGGAGAAACCCATCACAGCCAGCTCCAACTGAGGACCACCGGACCAGAACGAAAGGGGAGTCGTGCTGAGCCGCCAGCTGCTGACATGGGCGCACTGCTGAAGAGTGTGGAAGCTACACAGAATGTCCCATGTACTATGAGTGTGTGTGCGCTGCAGATATGAAATTTAATGTGTATATACAGAGGATGATATGTTGGTGACATACCAAACGCTCTGAAAGATGCATGTTGCACAGAGGTGTGTGGGGGTGTGTGCAAGACAGGATTTCTGAGTTTGTGGCAGTGATGGGACTGCACTCCGAGGTCAGAGGAGTGAGAATGGACATCCTGGTGCCTTGGACCAGGCAGGCAGAGAAGGTCGTCTCACTGTGTTTGCTGAAGTCTCCTGGAGGACTTTTGTTTGATATTCCCTGCTCATCAAAATTTCTCACCAGACTTCAGAGGACCATCATGGCCCCAAGGAGCCTAGACTCTTCTCTGGAGTGTGTTAATCTAGAGAAAGTGTCCAAACAGGGCAGTTTCATGCTTTACAGATGTCCTCACAAATGTTTTTACAAGAAAAAACAAGGGTCAGTTCACCCAAATGACCAAAGTGAATCACATTTTCTCCGTTTACTTTAATGGTACTCAGTTATGGGGCAGCATGTGTTCGCAGTTTGGGTTTTATTTTAGGTTTTTATTAGGTTGCACCATCAAACATACTAAAACTGAACTAAGATGTTCTGTATCATGAGTTTTGACGATGGGGCCGTTACTATTTCAAAGGATACTAGATCTTGCAGCTCCTACATTGCAGTCCAGTAGCATTTTTAACAAACTGCTGTCTCCTTGGTAACCACCCAAAATCCTCCCTGTCTCTCTGTTAGAGTTTGCCCTTATCCTGGATAATTTTTCTGGATTATTAGGTCCTGTGTATTGGGTGAACTGATCCCTTTGACACACCTCAGACTGAATCTTAACAGAGAGCATTGGCTTGCTTTATTTTGGGTCTGTTTTTAATCAGCTCTTCTCCCTCCCAGTCTCAAATGATTGTGTGTAAGAAAAATGATTGAATTTCTGAATTAAGATTCAGCCCAGAGTGCAGACCAGACTTTGTAATTCTTCTAAATTCAACATTTGTTTCATCATGTTTAGTCTTACAGCAGGACTAGTTATTACGACCCAGAGGATCCGACCCTTTAACAGCTGACAGACGCTGGGCTCTACTTCGCTGATAACCTGGTCCTGGGAGCGCCAACTTATGTTTCAGTTTGTGTAAGGCAGCAGATAAGCCGCAGGAAGTTTGTGCCTGACTGTGTAATATTGTACCTTCATGCCCGTCACTGACTCCCCATCTAGCAGGCGCTGGGAGCTGGACTTCTTGCTCCTTCTTCAATCCTTCGGTGGAAATCAGAATGAGAGGTGTGAAGTTTAGCACAATGTTCAAATTATTTCCATTTAATGATGTTGAGGCTGATCTTACTGGTTTCCACCCTGATCCACTGAAAGGTGGAGGAGAGCAGTGGCAGCAGAAAGGGCTCTTTGTGTTTCCCTAAAAGCCTGTAATTCCACATGAGATCAGTCAGCAAAGTTTCACTGAGACGCCAACTCTGCGGGACACCCATTCAATGACCTCCTTGCACACACACTGACATGCATATTTTTTTGTAAAAATGAATAAAATTAATATATTCAGATATCTACATAGCATTTAAGAAAATGTATAGAATCCTTGAATAGTGGCTCACGTAATTAGTCACCTTTTTTTTTATTTCTTTGTTTTCTTATGTTGATAAATGGAAAGAAAATACCTAGTTTTTGCAGCCTGTTGGAGATGACAGGTGTCTTTCATTTTTTTTTTTTTTTTTTTTTAAATAGAGAGGCAGGTTGTCCTGTTTTTATGCTGCAGTGGTTTCCCTTTGAAATGCGATCCTTCCTTGGATTTTATTTATTGAGGTTTTGTTGTTGAATTGCTGTTAAAATCCAGATAATTCTATTGCCACAGGATAATCAGTGAGTATGACTTGGGGAATGAGAGATGGTTCTTAGCTCTGGCCACGGTGACGCTTATCGTTTCAGGATACTTTGTATTAGCCAATCACAGCAGGACGAGTGGGTGTAGTGCTTTTCGGATTGCAAAGGGGGAAAAGGTAGAGAGTCAGGTGTGTTATCTGGTCTATGCACTTAGAGAACAGAGGTCCAAAACAAGAAACTTAAACCCAAGATATTCCCCTCCCCTCTTTAACTCACAAACATGACTCCATTCAAACATCTACAAACACTACCTCTACTTCTTACCCAAACTCGTGCATGCACGCACACATCCTCTTGTTGCTGAGTGACTGTTGCTTTTCAGATTCACACCATCAGAAAAAGACTCTTTTGTTTCTCATTAAAGGTACAACACTCAAGCATAGATTAGGATCATAACCATCATTTTTGATGAGACGTTCGATCTTTTTATTCCCCATTATCATCCATCTTGTCATGGCAGCAGCTGGCCCGCTTGTGCTGCAAGCAGTTTGCTCATGGCACAAAAGTTGACTATCAGATCAGACGCACAATTGTAACTGTTTGACAACATGATCCTGCTTAATCGCACAGGAGCTGTTTGAGCCCTTGTTTCCCTTTGATTTAAATGTGGTAGTTAGCCAACGAAAAACGTGCAGTGGGAAGAGGAACAACAGGCTTGAAGAGCTTGTTGAGTGATGGACGTGTTTAACCCTTTACAGACAGGATGCTGTAAATTCTGTGTGTCAAATCTTTACAAAAACACTTGATCAAATATTAAGTCTGTTTTGAAAGAGTAGCCTCTCGCTACTCCAAATCTGTTTGAGATAATCAGAAATTAATAGTCACACTCATCCTAAACATGCTTGTGTCTGAAACATTGAAAAAAAAAAAAAAAACATCTTGTCAAATTAACTGAGCAACGGGTTTAATCTGGAAAAAAAGTGGCTAAATGTGTAATGTCCCTTTATGAGCCCAGTGTGAGGCCAAAGCTCTTTCATTCTCCCCACAGACACATTGAACATCGACATCGAGCAGCAAGCGTGCTGACTCTGCGTTGTCACTACCATTACAGGCATGTGTGACACTAAACTTGTCTTGTTCAACAATCCATGAATGTGAATTGCCTATATGGTTTAAAAAAAAAAGGCTATTTTTCTTTTTTGCACATGACATAAATTAGACACTGCCACAGAGCGCATTGAAATAAAGCTGCAACTGAAAGAGTGCTGTGCTTTTTAGTGTTGTACGCATGATAAGACGATGAGTGCTGCGTGCGAGTGTGTCTGCGAGAGCATCTGCTGGGTAACCATTAACACATTTCTGTGCTTTTGTTTTTGGTTTCCCCGATCCGAAGAGGTTTTCTTGGTCTGCATATGTTTTATTTTTCTCCGCTGTTGCTGACATTCACTGCATTGGCCCAGTAAAGGCTTGATATGTGTGTGCGTGTGCATGTGCAACAAATATGGATGCAATTGTGTGTGTGAATGCATCTCTTTTGATGAGACTGGTGCCAAGCAGTTTTATTACGGGTCTCTCACAAAGGGATCGGTTGTAATTTTGTTTTTCCTCCTTTCTTTTTTTTTTCTTTTTCCTTCTCTCAGTTTGATAAGCACTTTGAAGCTTCTCATGTCTGTCAGAGGAGTGTGTAGCTGTACATAGCAATTACCTGTAACAAGAAGTGCTCCTTGTTCAGTCTGAATATTTTGATTTGTTGCATTTACTTTAAAGAACATTACATTGTTGTAGAATTAAAAGAAAAAACAAAAGGTAACTACTGTGTTGTTTGCTAGCAGCACCTGATACCTGCTCTCCCTGACACCAGCTCACATGTGGAAAAATCTGCTCCTGAAAACTTGTATAAAGAAGAAAAACAGACACTTTGATCATGTTTAATGCATGTTCTGGTATACATTTTTAAAAATCAGGTAAATCTTTAGTTACTGTCTAACATCAATGTCTACTCATTGAATGCAAATTCAAGTGAATACATGGCAGAAAAGAACAACCAAGAGAAAGAAGATCAAAAAGCGACAAGTGCTGCTTTAAGTAAATCATGCTCACTGATGTGACAAACGGAGGTGGTTTTACTGGCCCTAAAGAAACAATACTAGGAGGTGATGACCTCTGACACTTACTAGACTTCATATCACTGCACAGAAACAGGACATCTGCACCACAATCAGCAGCAGCAGCAGCAGACTAAGAGCAAGCTGAGGCGGTTTCAATCTGCCTTATTGCTCCACGTCCGGCATCAGAGGCAGAGCTGCGTTTTTCTTCATCTTAGGTTTGCAGAAAACAACACAAGGAACACTTGAAGCAAAACGTTGCTTTACTTGTTGTTTTACAAAGTGTGGCCGAACGACAGCGGTCAAAGAAGCAATCATATGCAGTTATATATCAAAGGCTATTGAGTCAAGAGGACCACAGATTTGATCCAAAGAAAGAAGACTGGTCATGGAACAAGAAAAAGTCTTGTTTAGTTAAACTGTTTAAATCCAATCTAATGTGCAAAGTATTACCCACTCAGACCTCTTTCTCCTCATGATTCATATGTGGAATTAAAAGTTTGATTTTCTGAGCAGAGGGGAAAAAAAGAAACTGATTACTCAGATGTAAGATTCTTCATCATAAGGTCGAGATTGTATTTCTTAACCGACAACATCATTAATCTCCCTGCAACATCTTTTAAAAACTCATTTTTAAAAAAAATAGACATGGCTTTACCAGCCGACTATTCCCTTTATCTATAAAAACTCAGACAGCAATATGTACAACTACCTTTGCATTATAAAGTAGATTTTCTTGACCTGCACATCAGTGTATGTTCCTTGTCACCACATCTACTGCGGGAAAGCGCCCTTGAAAACACGTGCCAGAAAAGAGGATTGTCACAGGAGACGTCTCCCTCTGCAGGTTTGTGATTCTAGTACGAGGAACTCGGGCTGCACTATGTACAGGCAATGGGGCCGATGGTCGGCCTTAGCGATGTGTTTGTGTGTTTGTGTGCTTGCACTTAGAGTGAATTAAGGGTTTCTTGTGTTCTCTTCGGCCTCCAGCTGTGAGTGGCACTGAGGGTTCACACTGATGACTGATCCCACACCTGCAAATCAACAAGACAGACAAAGATCAAACATGGTCTCTATTTTAGCACAGGGTTCATGTACACATTAGCTGTGTCCCAATTCAGTGTTTACACACTGCGAAGTGCAGGTTTGTTGGCTACATACGTCACAATGGCGTGCCGAGCACCATCCCACTTGGAAGGCGCCTCCGACTCCACCCTACAAACCTGCACTCTGTTTGGCCTGTAGAAGGCAGCTAGTGGTGGATCCTTCTCAGCCTCTTTTCTCCCATAATTCATTTCACACAAATGAGCAACAAAGCTCTGCAGAGTATGTTTTTCTTTTGCTTCACTTGAGTAGAAATGTGACAAAACCAAACACATTTAAAAACATGTTTTTTTTTTAAATGATTGCATTAAAATCTTGTAATATTTGACATCCGTGGATTTTTAAAGGAATTTTTAAGAAATGTCTACTTTTCTTTAGATTATTCAGTTAAAAAAGTAAGATAGAACCAACTCAGTCAGTGGTATCGTTTACTAAAGTGTCCTATGATATGCAAAACTTTGGAATTTATGTGATTCAACTTCTTACATTGCTGCAATGTAAGAATTTGTCCTGGTTGGCTAGGTTAGCTGTTTCATTTCACCAACAGCAAGCAACTCTGTAGCCTACGTAGACCCTGAATTAGGAAACAGCTATAGTTAAAAATAAGAATTGACATCTAGGAAAAATACTGGGGACTGGGTTGCTTTGACATTTAGTAAAAATGTACTTCAAGGACTAATAAGAATTTCACTAGTAGCAGATCCTGCTGAAGAGGCTCATTTAAACAGGTCACAGGGAAAGAAGCTGTAATTTCATGGTAGGTAAAGGGGCTGTTGTTCTGTATTTCAGTTCTATTTTAACTAAAGCATATTACAGGCATTTAATTTAAACCTTGTATAGAGTCAACCTGTGGATAAAAAGGACATAATATGCCTAGTTTTGGGTAGGATCAATACATCTTTGGTGTAGAGTCTGTTATCAAGGTCAGGGTAATCCCAGGAGCTTGAATCAAAGGCAACTGAACATTTATGTTGCTTGAAAACATTTCACCTCGCATCCAAAAGGCTTCTTCATTCCCCACCAAGACAGGGAAAAGAAAAAGGAAAACCCAGCATGTCAAGAAAGAATTTCAAACCTATGCATATCCGAACTGGGTCTTTTTCAAGTCTGCAAAGAAATTTAGAAAAAACAGCACGAAATGATGAAGAAAAGAGCAGGGTCAGGAAGATTGTCATTCCATATGCGGCTGGAGTGTCTGAAAAACACAAACTTTCCTGTGGATTTCAAACACACCAACACACTGAGGCAGAAACTGGTCCACATAAAAGATAAAACACCCAAACAGGAGATAAGCGGTGTTCACAGATCTCCTACATAAAATACACCAAGCAGCCACTTCACAAGCATAGGGCACAGAAGAGACAGCTCTGCAGGTCAACATTCAGCTGCATCTTACAAGGACACTCTTTTGAGCACAATATTGTGCACATTTTAGACGGGGAAGACTATATGTTTGAGTGAGAATATCGAAAGAAGAAATCTTTGTTAAATGGTATAAACCAAGATTAAACAGAGGAGGCGGCCTCAGGTTTCATCTGTCCAACACCTATAGTCCAGCCTCCTCACCTCAGCCAGTGTGGGGTTTTATTTATGCATCCTCAGGCAGTTTTCAAGAGACAAGAAGGAAGTCCTGTTGTCTTTGATTCAAGCTTTTAGGAAACTTTATATGATATATCCTTACAGCAGCGGAAATTAACGTGAGATTATTATTCAACAGACCAGGACTGATTCTGGGAGCAGCTTTGTATTATTGGATAGTATAACACGATGCTCTTGCTCATTAAACATTAAAACACTTCATCTTGTTGCCCTCAAAGCATTTTTAAAACATTTTTCTCACTTGTATCTTTCAGTGAAAAAATTTATCTAAACATGCCACGTTTATACTATTTAACATCACTTATATACATAACTATATATAATATATATACATGATATATAATTATATTATATTTTTCATTAATATTACTTTTTGTTTTCAGTGTGCTTTATTGCTGTCATGTTCCACTCATAAGTATTATCCAAGCATAAGAAGACACACACCCTGCATCACTGAGACACACCTTATTAACAGGGGCCAGCTGTGTTCGGACGGACCCCGCATGCAGCCGAGTGCTGTCCCCGAATCTCCCCGGAGACCTCTCCCTGCGACTGTCCAGCACCCTGCCTGGTGACTTCTCCCTGTCCAGTGGACGAGCAGGAGATTTATCTCTTCTGAATTCAGTGCGACCTTCCCGGTAATGGTGCGGGGTGCTTGGCTCCCGATGCAAGCCGTCATGGCTGCCAGGGCCCGAAGTTAAACGCTTTGTGATGTGCTCTGTGTAGGTGGGGGGGCCTCTCTTACTGGGACTACTATAAACAACACAGCAGAGTCACAGCTTACATCAGTGCCTGACAGTTTTCAGGCCAACAACTCTTAATGAGAAGAAGACCTCAAATGTCACTGCCAACCTACACAGAATATTCAAGTGTTTTTAAGTGATTTGTTGTGTGTTTTTTTTTTTTTTGTTTTTGTTTTTTTTGCATGTATTCAAGTGTTTTTATCCCACCAACACAGTGCAGTTTAAAATCAATTATTTCTTCAGCTGACCCTCGACTGGAGCCGGTCCTCTGCAGCTCTCCCGACTCTCTGATCAGGCTTCCCTTACAGCAGATGACCCGCAGTTTGTTCTGGTAGGAGGAGGCGAGGTAAATGGCTCCAGAAGAGATGGCTGGGCCCAGGTAACGAGGGTTTGGAATGTCAAGGTGGGCCAGAACTGTGGGACTGGAAACAAGGACAAGGGAAGAATGTTTTAACAAGCAGAATCAAAGAGATTAAAATCTACACAAAATGGCCAGTCTCTCTCACCCCAAAGCTGCGTGTCCCTGAATCTCGATGACATCCAGGGAGTTGAAGTAGGTCACAAACAGGTAGGGTTCTCTGTAGGCTGCATCATGGGAGGACATGCACAGAATAAATCATCAGCATTTACAAAAATAGGAAACTGAGATCAAATCAAAGTATAATGACTTAATATTTATTTTAATTATGGCAAGGCAGCAAGTTATATTTACCAAAAGACAGAGGCAGACGGCTCCACTTGATTTCCTCAGTGCGGCTTCTTCGTCCATAAGAGTCCACAAACACACCAAACTCTGTCACACAAAACATTTTCTTCAGATTATTTGCCCCAAACCATAACAAGAAAGGATGAGTGTGCACCACTTGTATGCAGACTGAAGAACAGCATCACTTTTTCTATAGAAGACACTTATAGTTGAGGTAGTTCGTCCTAATAAACAGATTTTCAGTTGAATTCATCGTGTGCATCCTAACTTCGAGCCTGAAACTGGCTGATAAGGAGACGAGGAGAAAAGCATAGAGAACATTACAGCAAACACTAACACTTTTTGTTAACCTGTTTTATCTTCTACCACAGTGTTGAGCATTTTATTTACAGTGTGTTTGAACTCCCTCACCATGAAAACATAGAACGTATTCCTCCTTCTGCATACTGCTGGCCACCTGCATGATGGCGATGGGGAAACTGTGAGAAGAGGCTGCAAACACAGCTGAAGCCAGAGACACGTCGTTCTTGTCCAAGAACTCTGCAGAAGGTGAAGTAAAGGACTGAAGTTTGTCTTTTATTGTGCAAATAGATGCACCCACCATTGTCTAAGAGTTAAATAAACTGGGATTGTTTTGTGGTACTGATAGACAATCCCACTAACTCCACTAAAAACAAAAAAGCCAGTGTGTCTTACCTTCAAGTACATACTGCTTCATTTCAATCTCATAGAACTTGTTGGTGCCAATGATGATGCTGTAGCTGGTAAGATGGATGCAACTGCAGGGCTCCAGAGTTTCAATTTCCTGTGAAACAGAGCTATTGAAGGTGAGGTGAAAAAAAAAAAAGTATGGCACTTTTTTGTGCCTTTAGCATTCTAAGATCTAAAAAAAGAAACATTAACCTGCATAATCTTCAATTAAAGTCACATGTCAGTGAGGCTACAGTTGCCAGCGAGTATAAAAACTGGACTTTGGAACAATGATAAAAGGTCATGTGCTCCGAGCCCAGATTTATACTGCTAGAGAGGGATATGGACATCAGGGCAAGAAAAACAAAAATATTAAGTTATATTCCCATCATGACTAGTAACTATTCTACAAATATGGGGGTCAGGTCAGCAAAGTTATAAGCCCCCCAAAAAGCATGAATATACTGAATGACCAGGTTTTTCTATCCATCCATCCATCCATCCGTTTTTTATACCCGCTTAATCCAGCAAAGATTTGGGGTTGGAGCTAGCCTAACTACTGGTAAGTCAGAACATTGTTATTGTAGTTACAACATTTGGCCACAAGAGGGAGATGATAAACCTCATATAATTTTCTCGGTTGGGAGAATATTAATCAAATACCATGACATTATGTCAGTATGTAAAATTCTTTATGGAATGGCTCGCCACATCTGCAGGAATGCATCCATTTGAAAAACAGTGGTGGCACTCGATCCCAAAACAGTGGAGACTGTGATGTTTCAGTTAGGATAAGCAGTTTTGGGCAATTGTCCTTTTATGTCACACACCTGGAGCACTGTCCCTACAGAATTTGGGATCATATCATAAAAAAAAAAAAAATAAATAAAATAAAATAAAATAAAATGTCCTCCAAACCAGTCAAAATGTGGCTCCTGTATATTCAAACAAATAATTCTGTTGAAACATGGTTGAAAAGCAATATCTGACTTTCACTGGTTAAATTTCATAGAACTTCTATTTATTATTACTTTTGTCAGATTCAAGTTATTTCTGTGACCATTGTGAGTTTTTCTTTCATTAACCAAAAGGTACTAACAATTTTGTCCACGTGTGTATATAAGATATATATATATATATATATGTATATGTATATATGCAATTTCTCTCATTTCATTATTAATATCATTACCACGACTGATTACAAGGGAGCAGAAACCCCTGTACTGGTTGATAGTGATGTGTGATACCACTGATTTTCTTTCATATTTGATACCAAGTAAAATTCAAGCCAGTATCAGCAATACTGATGTAATATCAAACAAAAACTTTGAAATCGGGCTACACTGAGAGGAACTGAATTACCAGTAAAATGCATAAATAAATAAATACCACAATAATTGCAAATGTGTGTCAGTGAACCATCAATCTAAATATTGAGAATGATTGATGTTATTATCTAGCCTATCTATTAAATCGTTGTCTGTTGAATTTTTATTTTTTAAAACCCCACACTGGCTGTTTTACTGAATATTTATATTTATAATATAATCTAATGACACCCAGCCTATGAAGCATCCTTACCCAGTAAATCTAGGCCTGCTGAATTGATGTGAGCTGAACTCAGAGGCACATATCACTCCAAGCTGAACTCATACAGATATTTATTGTACTTTAGTTTTGAAGAATGAGAGACACTCCTGTTTGAACACAAAAAACCCAAACCTAGCAGACAGATGAAAATCAGGTTACCTAAATTCAGCATCAGTGCTACACAGCTCCACAATTTCTTCATCTGAATAGTAGTTAGTACCTGACAGTACATGACAGTACCTGATAGCACCTGCCTGCAGCATCAAAGGACTCAAAGAGTGACGTCTGTCTCCTCCGTGCAGCACCTCCTTCTGTTTTTATTTCATTAATTGCATTTCTTTTAATCTTTCTGCACCCTGCTGTAATGTTTTATGTAAAGCACTTTGAATTGTCTTGTACATGAAATGTGCTATACAAATAAATTTGCCTTGCCTTACCTGTCCCTCTCCTTTCCTCACCATAATTTCAGTATAACCTGTGTTATGATTGACTCTAAACTAGGATAGAGACATAACTCTATCAAACATAAGTTAAACAAGCCCTTTGTTTTCATATTGTCTGATTCTTGACTTTCACTTTGTTTCTCTTTCAACAGGTGGTACTCACCTTACGAATGCAGTATTTGTTAAGATTGTCATTGTAGCGCAGAATGGTTATTTTATTTGGCATAGCAGCACATATACAAGGCCCGTTGTCCACCTGCAAAGAGAGCATGCACATCAGTTTGTATGCATGTTACATCAAAGCAGCACCTTTATATCAAAACACACAATTTGCTTTGTCTCAGCCTCTTAGAGGAGAAGAGCACCTACTCTTCCAGCAGCAAACAGATGACATCCTTTTACTGTCTCAAAGATGTAAGGAGCCAGTTCAGACTGGCTGGGCAGGTGGGACTGAGCCAGACACTGCTTCACCCTCTTAATCTCCACCAAACATAACGCTCTCTCATCCCCTGCAGCACACATATGAATATGTATGATACACACAGCTGATGATGCGTTATTCATCTCTAAGTCAGCCTAATACCTTTTAGGACATATTTATATTTTGTGACATGTTTTAAATGATATTTACAAGTTACATCAAATTCATCAGAATCTCATGTGGCCGGTCAAAGTTTAATGATAAATAATAATTGTAGTGCATTGATGGTGAAAGTTATTTGTAACCACTTGAGCTGCCAAAATGACAAAGTTGGACATCTTACCAACAATCATCAGCAGTTTCTCCTGCTCCTTGATGATTTGTATCTGAAAAACTGATCCCAGGCCTGGGATATGAGTCAGAGAGTTTTTGATAACATTCAGTGCATAGAGTCCCTCCTCAGATCCCACCAGAACAATCTGCAAGAAAACACAACAAACTATAAATATTCAGATGAACATGGCAATATTTTCAACAGGAGCATCAAGTGGCAAAGAACCTCAAACATCTGCTCCTCCACAAATTCTGATTTCTTGATTTTTTTAACAAGACTGTTGTTGTGGTTTGGTTTAAGACATGCAAAAGGAAAAAAGTAAAATATGGTTATTTGTGTGGACAAACGCTGCAAGAACCTGATCTGTGAGAGGCAGGGTGCAGTTAATATCCAGTCTGTCATCTCCTTCCAGCTTAAGTAGAGAATTTCCAAGCAGCTTCTGAAAGAGCAGAAGAAAGGTGAGTGGTCAGCTGGATCCCAACCTCCTCATGACCTCAGGATGAGGCAGTAAGGGAGCAGCAGAGGGGGGCTGGAAGGTCACAGGCTCAGGGGTGGGACCAAGTCACAAGTCAGTCTTTTTCAAGTTCAAGTCGCAGGAAGAGTTTCAAGAAACTAAACATCTGATGTTTTAATGAATAATAAAAAATAACAATAATAGACTACAAAACAATTATGAAATAAAAGTTAAATAAAAAAAATATAAATCAAACTTTGTTAACTATTTATTGCAATTAGTGACTATTTTCCTTTTTACAAAGTTTATATTGCAATTGACATTTTCAGTAGAATCACATTAGAAAATAAACGTGAAAACAGTGTAAAATTAAAGAATAAAAAGATCATAACTGTTCACAAAATGCTCTAAAATTAGAAATACAGAAATATTACATGACCAGTCTGATTTTCTGGGGTTTAACTGAAGTCAAGTCAAAGGTCACGCCAGTCTGATTTAGGTCTGACAGCTGTCTAAGATGTTGTGTTGAATGTAGTGTTGACATACAAAATATACAAAATTAAGTGTTTTTTATTTTTTTAACAAGTCAATATGCTGCTGTGAAGGGGTCACACTAGATCAGGGATGGGCAAAGTCGGTCTCCGAGTGCCGCAGTCCTGCAGGTTTTGGATGTTTCCTGCTGCAGCACACCAGAGTCACATTGATGGGTCAACATGTTTGGGCAGAACTTGCCAAGAAGCTGTTGAGGACAGCCATTTAATTTAAATCAGATGTGTTGGAGCAGGGAAACATCTAAAACCAACAGAAATGAAGTTGCCCACCTCTGCACTAGATAGTGGAAAAACAGTACTTTTACCACTCATATATGTGTAATAATGGGTAGTTTCGCTATGTCTCATTTACTTAATCTGTTACATTGCTAAATGTTTTCTGTAATGGATTTTATTAAACATCCTTAGATTGTCCATCTGTCAGGATGTAAACCATGACCAGAAGTGTGCTGAGTCAAGTGACTTGTGTCCCAGTCGCAGAGGAGTGTGCAGAGGGGGAAACAGAAAGAAATACAAGAGCACACAAGCAGGTAAAACCTGCAGTCTGATTCCTGGCCCTCTGGACAGGACAGCTGCAGAAGATCAAACCGAAGATGACAAGATCAGACATCTTGGTGAGTATTTTTTTAATGCTGTGGTTATAAAAAAAACATAAGGAAATCAAAGACGGAGTGAAACATTTAGAAAATATATAGCAACGATCTAACTGCTTTATTGGAAGAGAGTTTGTACAGGAAGGTGATGATCAACAGGAGCAGGCGCAGCAGGTGAGATGAAAGCAGGCAGAACACAGTGACAGACACATGCACTAATGTGTGTCTTAAGAAGGATTTGCAGTGTGTGTGTCCATTTATGCCTAATGTTTACATCTTTATAACTCTTTACCTGGACCAGTGGAGACAGAACCATTTGTCTTTTGGACACAGCAGCCTATGTGTGCAGTGAAACCCAATGGAGTTGGAAGAATAGAGCAAATCAACAAAACATGCCCATATACCAGACATACAGTGTGGCACGATGAGAAAGCAACAAACAGGATGAGAGACACAAAGAGAAAGAAGAAGAAGAGAAGAGAAGAAGGGGACAATTAATGCAGATGTAATTGAAACTTGGGGTTATCTGTTAAATGTTAAGCCTGAAACTTATAATCTAACTACAGAGAGTAAATCCGCTCCTCTTGAATAGCCTGCCTGCCCCCCACACACACCTGAACATTAACAGACACATTAACAGTGACCGACGTCATCTGAGTTTATGATTTGTTTCAGCTGCCTCTCATCTGCCTCAGAGATACTCACTGCGTCAGCCTCCGCCTTCTCCCGAGAAGCTCGTCCACCAGCCACCACAGACTCCATCACAGCCACCCAGCGCTGTTTGTCTGGGAAACTGGGGGCCATGAAGTAGATAGCCTGACCAGGCCAGCAGGGAGGGTGACAACGGGACTCTAGCTTCAGGACGTAGGGAACATCTGAGACACAGAGATTATTAAATATGACCTCAGCATTTACAGTATGTCTAATTCTGATGATTAGAAATGAAGTGTTAATAAATAAGATAAAATCTCTGAACATTGGGAGGTCTGAGATAGAGGGGAATCAACATGTTATTATGAAGCTCAAAGTTTGGAAGATAATTTGTATCTACCTGACTTGGCAGTGTTTGGCAGCTCAGATGCTCCTACAGCTCCATGAACCACCACTTCTCCATCAGACAGACACAGGTCAAACTCCTCCAGAGGCTTCACAGACTCTGAAAACAAACAGATTTGGTGACAACTTCAGAATCAGAAATACTTTATTAATCCCTTTGGAAAGTCCTCAGGGAAATTTGTGGTTGTAAACGGGAACTCTGAGAGGCCGTTTCTGTAAAGCATCCATTGAATAACCTTCTCTGGGCTCAATGTCGTAGATGGACACTTTAGTGCCATCCAGGACCACGTATTTTCTCTCCCAGCCCTGGCCTCGTTTTCCATTCCTGCAAACGGACAATGTTATAGATGAGAAACGGCAAATGGTTTTTAAAGGTAAATGTGCTTCTGTGAGGGATTGCAGTCAGCATCATCTAGCTTATGTTATTTTATTCCAAAAACATACAATAATATAGATTAACATACACTGTCTAGAACTTTGGTGAATTTTATTGTAGAAAGCTAACCTGGGCTGCTTCATCCATCCCTCCAGGTGCATGTGTCCGCCGGCCTCTTTGAGCTGCTGTGCCGGAGAGCTGCCTTTGTCTCGACACAGGCCTTCGGACAGGTGCAGGGAGCAGTCGCTGGACATGCCACATGTAGATGGGAGGCAGGCGGAGCATTTTGGGTGACACAAAGCGTGACACTCTGAGGAGGAAAACATTTTTAACAGGAGAGCAGAGATGTAGCTTCTCTTCCTGGTGTCACCATCATTTCAAGAGGAGTTGAGACATTCCAGCAAGGACCCATGATAAAGAGTATGAAAGAAAAGTATATAAATGCAACCGTTTTTTTTTTTTATGTATTTCTGCAAAAAGTCGTCTTGCTATGCATCCTTTCACCCCCTTATCCATTTCTATGTTCTTGCCTCTTACTGTTCACACCAACATAGCATCTGCTTCTTCTCATGTTTCTTCCAGTGCCATCACCCAAACATCCTACCCATCATCCCGAGGGGCCCCTGCACAGATGACTCCATCTGAATCTTTTAAACTTCCTTTATTTTCTACTGGCCTACCCTTCTCTCCTCCCTCCCCAACATCAAAATGTATCTTCCAATTGTCCTAACCTTTAAAGTGTAGCCACAGCCACGTGGCCCATTCTGCCATATTCATCAGTTCACCAGTTTCTACGTGATAAATTTAAAGACTAAGCTCAGTTTCTTCAGCCATCACTCATCAGTTTCAGCCTGCTGAAGGGAATTCAATTCAGTTCAATTCAAACTTGCCAAGACCTGATGTAGATTTGCCATCTCTTGATCTCCCAGTCAATAAACCTCACTGACTGAATTTGCTTTGATATTTTACAGAGAGACAGTCTGCTCTGTCTGATCAGACCACTTATCATTCCTAAGCCCATTCTCCTAACAATAACAGACTGCCACCCATACAAGAAACACCTGACAATACAACCCAACCTCTGATACACACTGACTAGCTGCAGAAATCACCACCACCTACTTTGTACACAACCTTCAGGCTGCTCTCTCAAAACCTGACACAGTACAACGAGGCTTATCATTAATCTATCATTCCCTCACAGCATGGACTTTCCAAGTATCACCAGTCTCCAGATTTCTAATCATAATATCAATCACTGATCAGGCTGTCATGCTCATATGTTGGGCAGGCCATGGTGCTCGGCTCTTCAAAACAGACATAACTAGTGCTTCTCAAGTAATCCCAATTACCCCAAACATTTAATTGGGGCTCTCCGGAAGGGCCCTTTAATTGAGCTGTACAGCTCACGTTTGGTTGCAGAAGTTGCCCCAAGATCTTTGTACCATTGCAAATTGGAAATGCACCTCTGGAAGCACATATTGTTTCCCTGGTATGGAAGTTATTTTCAGTGGTGACAATACTACACTTGGGTAACCTTTCAAAAATCATTATCAACCTAACCCAACACATGCTGACTGGCTGGAACAGTTCCAAGGTGTGTGCCCTACAAAACAACTTTCCTTTCTTTTGCTTTATGCAGTGTCCCTCCACAGCTTCTGCTCCCAAGCTCAGGCACACAATCCTTTATCAATATCTCTGACATCTATAAAGGATATAATTTTCTCCACTCATCTTAAACTTTTGGGAGATCTAAGTTAGCAGACACCCTGAGACTAAACCCCACTGTGAGTCTCCTCACATCCTCCATTGAACTAGTAAATTCTCATTGGTTTGGTGTGGCTCAGGTAAAATGGATCATCGCCTACAGTTGGAAATCCCACATCTGAAACTCACCGAGACAGGTCGCTGCTTGGCGACCAAAGTGAACAGTATCCAGGCACACAGTACACTTGGCGGCTCTCATGTTGAGTCCCACTGAGAATCGGTGAGGGGTGTTGTGGTGCACCACCTTCTCTCTCTCCCGCTCTCTGTCTCTCTGACTGTCCTTCAAGCGACGACTGTACTCTGAACACAGTCAGGGAACACAGTGAGGGCAGGCTTACTCTTACTCTCCCAGCTACACCCAACACTTCAAAACCTCTGTGCATCATGCTAGACCATCTGAGAAAACAGTAAGATGTCAAACAAAATGCATATGCAAGTGAATTTGAAAAAAGCTTAAAAAATAATATCAATTGAATCAATCCTGATGTTGGTGCCCACTCACTGCTGCATTTCTAAAGGCATTATCCAGTCTGAATACCTCCAATCTATCTGGTGCTTGAGGTTTTCAAATCTATAACAGATTTAGCTATATGAAATATCAGGGCTGATAATAATTGATAATAACATATCGCTGCTATGGGCGCAAACCTCCTATGTCCCAAACTGTTATTTTTCAAGAAATGAATAAAACTGTATGGTTTTTGTAATAATTGGACATAATGTCATCAAACTTGGTATTGTGTTTTACATCATATACCTTTGGTTAAATATGTGTAAAACTACAGACAGACATAAAGGCTGATGAATAGTACTGATTTATTAAGGAAAAAAAAAATCACGAATTTTGGACATAGGAAGTTTGCACCCGACAGCAATGATATGAAATGAAAAATACATAATTCAGGAAGGATCTTAAAAAAAAAAAAGTGACAAATGAAGATACTTTAATAATATTCGTATTCCAAATTCAAACAGGTGAAGACTTAGATAAACAGAAATCAGCTAAGACCCCCACAGACGAAGTGAAGCATGATGATCTAATTACTGTAACACTCGTCAAGTTCTTCAAGTTAATATATGAAATGCATGAAAAAAGGTTTAACAAGAGTCATGAGCCAGATCACAACATCTCCAAAATGACACTTCTGCCAACATACAGGAGAAAATGTTAACCAGAAATGTGTAGGAATGCTAATAAATGGCTCATCATGACATAGGAAGCAGTACAAGGCCACTGGGAAGCTACTGTAGTGTAGTTTTCTTAAACCTTATTGCTAGCTGTGATGGTGCGTCAGAACACACAGTCCATCATAACAGGCTGCACGGCTGCAGACTGAACATGACTGTTAGAGCTGGGCCACTTGTTGGAACAGATGGACCTACAATTGGAAAGACCTCTTTAAGATGTTGAGGAGGGATGGCATCATTTGAAGAACCTGAGGGCTTCAAAAGACCGGCAATGTCCTCTAAAAGGTCCAGAGATACAGGCTCAAACTGATCAAAGACAGCAGAGCAAGTGACAGGGACTGAAGGATCACAACCAGGCAGCAAAATCTGACCCCTGGTAAGAGGGAATTTGTCACAAAAATAATTAAGAAAGTTTTTACATACAGTAGGGGAGGCGTCCATAAAGTGTGGGACTATCATTTAAAATTAAATACAGACTTTATCACCTGACCGACAGACATGAGTCAGCTGCAAAAATCTTAACTTTTTTTTGTTTTTTGCTTTGTTTACACATTATGCTTCATTTCATAGCAATGTGATTGGAGTATAACATTTTATATTTGTTAGTTTTCTAATAGGTGACATAAAACCTAAAGATAGCGTAGATCCTCTACTGTAGAAAGGGAGACTGCTCCTGTTTAGATATGAGAGCAGAATCAAGTCAGCCCAACAAAATGAGATGGAAACAATTATTCCTTATGACTTAATTTAACAAACGTATCAAGCACAAATTATTTGTACATCTCTCTCATGGTCATTCCGACATGTAGACATTATGTTTGAACCTTTAACTCTACTGTCTCCCTTTATTCCTTCGTTTTATTTCCACTAGAGTGAATATCAGGATACAAAAAAATGAGATTAATATGGAAATCATTGAGTTTTAATATTGTTTGTGTAATCTTGACCCTTTACATGAGATGACTGGATAATACCTTTAGATTAGAATGTGGGTTCAGAGGTTTTGTGCACTGCAGAATATTTCATACACTGCTTCTCTGCGCAGGATGTGAAGTTCAGGTGGGATTGGAGTGAACAGAGCAAGGTTCTGCAAATCAGACTGACTTAAGCATCAGCAGCCAAGATAAAATGCTTCAGATTTCTAAAGCTCTGCACTGAAACTTTGTGAGCCTCAGCTGACACATGTGGTGGAGAATGAAATTAAAAATAGTGCAGAGCTTTTAAAATCTGGCCTGTCAAAGATGTGAATGTGGCAAAACGAAGAGGGGAGATAAAAGATCAAACTGCAGAAACTGTGACTTTGGACAACTTACTTTCAAAAGTGACTCTCCTTCCTTCTGAAAGGTGTGTAAAAAAAGGATAGTGAAAGCTTCATAAATGACCCTTAAAGAGTGAGAAAATGTGAGTGTTCACATTCTGTATCTGCTGGTGAGGGGCAGAATGTGTCAGGTATGAAGCTGTAAGTCTACAATTAAGTGTCAAAGGGAGGGAAAAAAGTTGAACTTCTGTGAACATCATCCATTACTCACCTTCAGGTGTTGGAGTATCCTTCCTGCGTCCAGAGTTGGAGGGTACCAGGCTGGTCGGGCCCTGCTGGTGCTCTGGAGACTTCACCATGGCAGCCATGATTATCTGCTGTCGGGCTGTGGCAGGGTTTGCAGCGTTGCCATGATCCTTATACTGGAGAGCTGGGATTTAAATTATTTAATTAATTTTTGTAATTTTAATGTTTATATACAGACATTTGACTGTTACACACCATGCAAGAAATAAATTATAGCTTGTTAAATAAAGGGTAAAGAAAGTTTTCAAACCCTTTCAAGCTTTCCAAATGTTATGTCTCAGACTCATTTTAACATGGATTCATACATTTTTCTTTTCATTTATTATTGTCAATCTGCACACAGTAATGCATTGGTGGAGTGGTTAGTTATTTCAGTTATTAAAACTGAAGACTGAATTATTCTGTTTACCTTAGTAGCAGCTGTGAGGCTACAGTCTATGAGCATTACTGTACAACCATCTTACAATAGATACTTTATTAGGTGCAGGTGCAGAGTCTGGCTGAGTCACTGCAGAATTTCAAAGAATTTTCCTAAAGTTACGTGTGTAAATGTTTGGTGGTTGTCTTGTTGACAAGCCTAAAATCCTTAGCACTAGTGAATAGGTTTTACTACAGATTCCTGAGTGATCTCTAAGCCTCTGCTTCAGAAATGCACCCCCATTACATGATGCTCCCATAACCATATGTGACTTTAGGGATGCAACTAATGAAGAGCTGTCAATCAGCTGAACCTTTTGTCATCAGAGCAGATGCTTTTGCTTCTCATGGTCAGAGAGTTGTTCAGGCTGTGTGTCATTTATTGAGGAATGGATTCTTTCTGTCTTCTTTAACTTATAGGGCCTGATTGATGTTCTGAGTTGTTGTCCTTCTGTCAGGTTACCCACCTCCACATTGACTGTGGATTTTACCCATAGTTACCTTTGTTTTCCTGGTCATCCATGCACTGCTGTTTATGTCTGTGATTACTCATTTATATTGCGACCGACTGCAGCTACTTCCCCTTCATTTGGAAAATGATTAAGCTGTTGGACGGGTTTTTACTATTGGAAAAATGTATATGTGTCTTTTACCAGAACTGTGTCTTGTTACCATACCGTTTTAGTTTTCACTCAGGCATCAGCTGCAATTGCGTACATTGATAGATAAGTGCCTTTTCTAACTATGTCCAATGATTTCTATTAAGCACTGGGAAATTTCAGTCAAGAGATAAAAGCACCACCAAGACTGCTGATAAAAGAAAAGAGGTGCAAATATATTTCTGCCTCATCATGAAGGAGTTTTACATGAAGAGTGATGAAAATATATTTGTGTTGCTGTAGAGCAGTCTAACCTTCTTCTCTTAGCGATCGGAGCTCTCCTCTCATTTTCTGCAGAGCATCTTCCAGCTCAGAGCAACGAGCACGCTCTTTATCCAAAGCTGCCTTCATGTCACTGTACTGCAGAGGCACGGGCTGGATGGGGGGCACAGGAGAAACCTGGCCTGGACTCTGACCCTGACCCTGAGCCTGGGCCTGAGCCGCCATGGCAGCCAACAGATCCTCCCGACGGCGCCCAAAAAGACCCTGAGAGGCAAGTAAATACAAACAGAGAAAACAATGCAGCAGTTGTTAGATTTCATCCATCAATCATGGATGTATACCGATTTGTGTCCACTCAGACCTCTACTAAACTTGTAACTATGACACGTATACATGATTTTTTAAGTTGATTTAGTATGTAAACCCCTTTCACCTTTTTCTTCTTGGAGCCACCATGGGCCTGTGTCTGAAGGAAGTCTATGAGCTTGGTCTGCTGGGTGATGGTTCCTTCCATTTTCACCTTCTCATGAGAGTATACAGCCTGCAGGTGGAGCTAAGTGAACATCACTACTGCCATGAATTTCTCTTCAAATACTTGACTTCACACAGAGAGGGAGATGGAGGGACAGAGGGATGGGTGGAGGGGAAGAGGGTTGTGTGCTGTGTGGTGTATGTTTCTGAATCAGAACAGTGGGGAGAAAAACAAGACTGATAGTAACACAAAGATTTACTCCCAGTCCACTGTGGACTGGAGTGTAGTTGGGCTAGCTCATGTGTGCGTTGAAGCACCTGGATATTCTCCAGCTGGTATTCCAGATCAGTTCTCTCCGTTTTGAGCAGATCAGTCTGGTCCAAAGCATCCTGCAGCCCCTGGGTCAGGCGGAAAATGTGGGTCTTCTGAGCATCCATCTGCTGCTGCAGTTTCTCTTGCTGTGGAGGAAAAACAGCTGTCTGGATGTTGTGACTGAATGACTGACTGCTTCCTATGATAGCACCAAGTTCTCATCATAATTTGACATTTTATTTTCTTCTTTCTTTTATTGTTTCAATAGTTATTTACTCGAAACAGAGATTTTATGTTAATTTTGAAGACAAAAACTGAAGTGCAGCAATTAGCACACAAGCTTATAGCACAAAAGAAAGCAGTAGAGATCAGTGAAAGAAATACATAAAAGCACTTTACTTCTTCCAGCATTCTCTGCTTCACATCCCGTTCGCTCTCTAGCTTTTGCTGCAAACTACGGGCGTTCATCTCCAGCATGGCATGCTTTTTTTCCAGATCATTGAGCTGGGACATAAAAACAGGAAGGGTTTGCTGTGACATTGGTTAACCACACAAAGGTAAAATACTTATTTTTCATTGTGGACATTCTTACAGTATCTGCAAGGCTTTCAGCCTTGAGTTTCTGGTCTTTAAGGGCCTGTTGCAGGGCCAGGATCTCAGCTTTGTGCTCCTTAACTGCCTGCTCCACAGCCTGGCGAGACTCAGAGCTGCGCTGCTCTGCACGAAGCCTGGGGCATGGAGAAAACCTTTGTTTACAATTCTTATTTTACTGTAAGTGCTCCTTCTTTTCTTCTGTTTGGGTAAAAGCTCAGGTTTACTGCTAAAGGAAAACACATCATTAAAGTGTGTTATAATGTGCTTATGTCTTAGAAATAAAGTCAGTTTATTTCCAAGAATACATTTTGACAACCCCAGGAGAATACGCCTAAACCTGTTGCATTTAGTGTGTGTAGGAGGAAGAAGCCAGAACAGCAATAACAGCAGAAACATTTAGACAATGTTTTAAGGTTTTTTTTCATGGTCAAAAAAAGAAACTAAGGCCTTTCTAAAAATAAAACAGGCCTTGTAGCTAAAATGTCATCATGGAAATATTACAAGGACAAAGACAATAGTATCTCTTTTGAAGTCAGTTATTGTCAAACATAAATGCATTAAGAAGAAAGCTACAACAGAAAATGGCCCCAGAAATACAGGGCAAACTTTACGCCTACTCATAAGATGTATTAGTCATTTTATGTCCTCACAGTTACTGTGTTCAGTTTGTGACTGTGTAGTTGTCACCTGCTCTGTTTCTCAGTGTCCAACAGCCTCTGAACATCCCTGGTCCTCCTCTCAGCCTGGCTTTTCTCCTCCTCTAGCGTTGTCCTCCAGGCCTCCCATTGTCTCTCCTTCTCCAGCAGCTCATCGTTCATGGTCTCCAGCTCCAGAACCTGTTCCTCCAGCATGGTGCACGTGGTCTTCAGAGTCTCAAGGTTCTGTTTGGATTAGAAGTTAAAGTGTTATTGTATACCCCAAATGTCATTGTAAAGTATTGAATCTTACTGCACCGTATCGTACTTCGCCAAATCATATTGTTTTGCATCACATCACATTGCATTGTATCGTATCGTAGTGTATCATATCGCAAAGTATCGTATCACATTGCATTATATCACACTGCATCATATCATATTGTATCATATCGTATTGAACCATACCGCACCGCATTAGTAGGATAAAACCGTACCGTTCCATGTAGTGTTTATTTCGTTAACGAAAACTAAATTAAAATATTTTTGTCAACGCATATTTTTCACCAGACGAAAACTAGACTAGACGAGACTAAAACCCCCATTAATGGACAATAACTGGGACTAAATCAGAATGCATTTTCATGGACTAATAAAGACGAGACAAAAATGTAGTAAAACTGGAATAAAATCTATGAACATTTTAGATAAGACAAAAATTATGTTATATTATTATATGATATGATTTTGTCAAATTCTGTGTCCTGCTCCTCCTCCTCCTCCTCGGCTCTTCTGCCACTCACACACACACACACACACACACCCTTTTAAACCTGCAGCGGGCAGGTGCACAAACACAAAGGACAGACAGGAGGTGGATTCACTGCAAAACGTTAAAAATAAAACATTAATGGCCATGCTTTGCATGCGGCCCAAGAGAAAGAGAAGGCGTGATGTATGGACCCATTTTCCTTACAATGAAGTGGAGAAAAAAAAACTCATGCTTGATTTTAGTATAAGGGAAGGAATGTGGGCGCAAGGTAGCTGGAACAAACACAACAAACCTGAAGAGACACGTCGCAGTTCACCACAAAGACATCGTGGTAACAAAAAGTTTGGTGGTGGTTGTTTATAATGTAACATTACACCAACAGCTGTAATGCTACTAGCTTCATAGGTTGTAGTAATATTAGCCACTTGTTGGTAGAATTGTGTGTGAAATTGAATTTATGCTAACTTAGATACGTTATACTGGTCGGGCAACTATGTTTTCAGTTGGATTGCAAGTTTAATTAAAGCAGAACTAATCTAGGAGCTGCCAGTGAACTATAGTGAACACAAAACACCTAGGCAGCTACACATAGATGCAAACTAAAAACTAAAATGTACTTAAACAAATCATCTAGATAAAATAAAATCCGCCACACTTAATTCATGACAACTTTAATCTACATTTTCACACATGAAATAGCCTAAATGTGGTATAAAAGTAAATAAAATTGTCTGTGTTTTGAATGTCTGGGGTCACCAGAGCTTTGTGATATCAAAATGGGGTTCCAAGCTAAAAAAGGTGGGAACAACTGCTCTAGGAGTTAGCATCCCAATGTATTTATTTGGTGACATAAAATGCTGTTCTGTTTGTCTTCAGGTTACATCACAAGGACATTTGATTTGAATTGGCATAACTATTAATTTAAATGAATGCATGTAAACATAAATATCCCAGCAATTATTTCTGCATAAAATAGGTTTGAGTTTTAAATGGATTGTTAAACAATGTTAAACTTCATTTAACAATGTTCTACTAACTACTAACAATGTAATATACTACTAACAATGTTCAATATTATCTGCTGACAAAAAAAGTAAAAGGGTAAAATGATTGTCCTGACTAAAACTAGACCTAAATGTTGACAGTTTTTGTTGACTAAAACTAAACAAATAAAATTATGTTTTCTTGGACTAAATAAAGACTAAAATGCTCGACTTATAGTTGACTAAAACTTGACTAAATAAAAAACAGAATGAGGTTGACTAAATGCCATAAAAACTAATAAGCACGATTGAAACTAAATTTAAAAATGGCTGATAAAATTAACACTAGTTCCATACCTCTCTGTACTGTATCACACTATATTATACTATAACATACCTTGTTATACTGTATTGTATAGTATAATTTTGTATGGTATGGCATCATATTGTATCGTCTTGCACTAATGTGACAAAAGTAAAAATCACTGATGATTGTGTCCACCCTCAGTTTAAATAACAATCACAAAAATTGTAGCAGAAAAGATTGTCATCATCAGTATTTATGTAGATATTTGGGCAGAATATATTCTCTGTTTTTTACAAGGCCTACACGCAGCCCAGTGCTCCTTGTCTTACAATGTACTGCTTTAGACAAAGCACTTGGAGACAAATATAGCCTCTGCCGGCGCTGCAGCAACACCACAACCCTCTGAAGTCCAACGCTTCCACAGCTGACACGACCTGGGAGTGATGGGGATGACACATCCCTCCCACACACCACCCCATCCCTCGTTTATGACTTCCATCGCTGGTTACACAACCAGCAATACTGAGAGCGCTACTGGACACCCACACATATATCCTCCCACAGGGGCAACGCACACATCGCACAGCCTCATCTCTCTCTCTGTCTCTTTCTCGCTGCAACCAGAACCCAACACATAACGATACTGAAATAATCCCAGAGTTTCTATCACCTGATTTACTCTTAACACTGTCAGAACCAAGCAATGTTGAGGTCACTTGTTACAGGTATAGTGGATGTGTCACATAAAGTGAAAATTTTATGTCTGACTGTGTGAGAGCTATATGCAGGAACACAAATACAGCCGTCTTAAAAAACAGAAAACTGATTTCGTTAAAGACTGCTGATATTTTTGTGGCACTTAAATGCAGAAAACTCTCATATTTTACATTAAAGTGTTACTGTCACATGTTGGCTGAATATTTTATCATTCAGTTAACTCTTAAAAGCAGCTTCAGCTGTCCGTTTATTTATTCATGAACTGACAAAAACTGGGTATTTTATGAATAAATGACCAACTGCAGTATTTCTCTGTCTCGTAGTAAGCCATGCCATGGCTTGTAGAAAAGAGGTGAACCTTGAATTTTCATCTTCTCTCATCTTGATATTGACTTTCTTGACTTTTTTTTGATTAATTTTATGCTTGTATAGTCATCATATTCCAGTCTTCTCTCTTGTTTGAGCCTTTCTGAACTTTGCCTTCATGCATTATTTTCTTTCCTGGTCCTCACCTGATTTGCATGCCTTCTCTTCTGATCTAAGTAGCAGGACTTTTGATCTTTGCATGTTCTTCTTTAAAATTAAAACTTCTGTGTCAGATGTGTTTTAATCAATTGTGGAACAATCCATTAAACGTAAAAATAATGGGATAAATAATAATAGAAGTACTAACAGAACCATTTCCATTTAAGTCTGGTCCAGTTATTAAAATACAAATATTTATTGTGGGTTTTGGTTTTATTTACTGTAACTAATTCTAAACTTTAATCCTGTTTTAAACCTTGTGCAATCTGAAAATAATTCACTGTAAGTTCAGAGGACCAGCCAAACTTGCCTCATGATATAAAAATGTCCTCACTTCAATGATTTGAGTCAAAATGTGTCCACACAGAGAAGAAACCTTTCTACAGAGTGTGTGCAGGATAAACAGTGCAGCCAGCAGCCACTTACCTGTTTCTGGTTGTTAAGGTGCATTTCACGGTCAGCCACCTCACGCCGCAGCCTGTCCACATCCTGGGTGAGATGCAGTCTATCCTCCCTCTCATCTGAGGCCTCATCCAGCTGCTTGGATAAGTAGAAGTTCTGGCGATTCAACTCAGCATTCTCCTGAGTCAGTGTGGTCAGCTGCTCCTCAAGGTCTGTGATCACCTGCAGATTAACCACAAAAACTCAGACTCAGAGTTTACAGACATGACACTATACACTATTGCCGTCCCTCTAGCCTCTAACACCAAGTACAGGCAGGAAGTGATTAACTCTACTTGCACACAATGTGTAAATGCCTTGTGTTCTTATGATTTGCAGAAATTTTGCGCATTTTTGCATTATGCTGCTGAAAATGGTAAAAGTTGTAGAGTAAAAAATATGTAGCAACCTAGTGGCAGAGGTCTAATAACATTTATCTCTATATTTTTGTTTATGTTGACCAGTTCTCTTACTCTTTTGAACACAAGGACACTAAAAAAAATTCAAGTCTGTTAGTGCTTCAGACCATAAACTGATGTTCTGTGGTGTGATGGTCTGACTATGCAGACTTCAGCTGCTCATGTCCCTTTTAGTAAAAACAATTTAGTCATGCTGAAGTCAGCCTGAAAGTTTAGTGTCTGACTACATGTTTGTGACAATCATGGATAACCATCACTCTCTTTGTTGATCTAAAAACTTTAGATTTTTAGAGGATGAGGTTGAGGTGAATTCAGCTTCTGAAAAGGGAACATCTACCACAGACCAGGAAAATGGACTCATACTGTCATGATTTGGACTTAGAGGTTCAAAGTAACATTTGGATGTAGATTATTAATGCATCACAAGAGTTCAGACATACTTTAGCTTTAGGTGAATGATCAGTAAATAGTCATGTCAACTGACTGCACTGTGCACACACACTGCACATAAATTATGTACTGTTGTATCAAGAGGCAAGCGAAGCATACAGTAGCCAGGACTGCAGCTACATCACAGCAACAACGTCATCCCAAAGAGCTAGGTCAGTTAACCCCTTTCACTTCTAACTGCAGTGACACAGACGTGTTGCTAAGAAGCAACAGCTAAGCAGCTCCTGTCTGACTACAGTTACAACCAGCTGTTGTTTAGCTGAGTTTATCCACTTTGAAGTCTGGTGTCTAAGCCTAAAGACAACTGAACTGTACAAACTCTAGGACTCCGAGTTGTGTTGTAATGGACGTTCAAAGCATAATAAATGTTTAGTTTACACCAGGAAAAACATCTTATCATATCATACAAGGAAAACATCTTATTAACATTGTACATGTACACATTGTTCATATTATTGCTGTTCTGCACATAAACTTGGTTTTACACCCCACACAGTTTGAACCCTGCCGCTGCATCATCACATGATGCTGAAATCTGGATTAGTGATATAATGCAAAAATCTTTTTGGCATGATATTTAGGCAACTTGTTTAACCCAGGCAGTATTCAGATCAAGGAGCATGCTAATCATTTCTTCAGCATTAGTTGGTTTCCCTCATCAACTGTGACTACCGAGCACACTGCAGGGGAATGAGGGTTAGAGGCTGATGAGGCTGCCTGTTAAAAGCCCCTTATATTTAGCTCTGATGGGAACATGTGTACAGTGCAGAAATTCAAGGAGACAGGGAAAAGAAATAAAGCTTTTAAGTACATAAATTAGCTGTGTCTACTGTGCACTGACTCAGTGCATCTGTACCCCGGAGGCAGGGGACTGACAGCATCAAGTAAATTCTTAAGGCGGGGCAAGAAGTCGGTGGTGGGATGGATGCAGTGATGATCTGGCAAGCATCTATATTTACTCCACTCATCTGTCAATGTAATCCATAAAGAAACTTGAAGAGCCAAGGTAAGCCACATCCAGAGCTTTGCTTCCTTAACACTGCTGAATAAAAATGACTCAATTCTGTTGGTGGAAGCAGAGTTATTGTTCCCTTAATTAAAATATTTACTAGGAACAGATGGTACAATATACAAATAGATCTTTTTTCCATTAAATAAGACTGTTGAACACAGATGATGTCAAGTATGAGTTTATAGCCTTCATATTTTAATAGTTTTCATTTGCTTTTATAATTCTGATTTGACAGGTTGGCTCTATAGTAAAATTAAATGCCTAAAATAGTCCAGCACATCCTTGAAAGCTGAATGTGCAAACCTTATTTCCAGAAAAGTTGAGAAGGCTTCTAATAATACAACAAACAGTGGCAAAGCTAGACTTTTACACATGGTGTGGCTGGAGGGTGGACAAGACTTTATCATGGAGGCCATAAAGTAAAAAAAGGAAATTATTGGTCACATTAGAGAGACATAAAAAATAAAACATCTTTATGTTACTAATCTGTATCATCAAGTGGAAACATTTGCAACAAGTTCAAAAAACATCCATAGAAAGATTAGTTGGTTGCTTTGGGGCGCAGTATGTGGTAGTAGATCCTTGTGTCTGACAATTACTTGTGTGACTAGCTCCATGTTGGGTCTGCTTTGGCCTAATCTGTGAAATCTCTCTCTTTTTTCATTCATTTATCTTCTGAAACAAAATAAAGTTGTATTTCTCCTCATTTTCATACAGAAGCTACTTTAAAATCAATTAGCAGTCTTGCTAGTCTCCTGTTAAAATGAAATTGGATCATGTTGCTCTAGCTTGGTCAGTTCTAAGTGATCTATACTGACGTACTCTTTGAGCATCTTTATAGTTGTTTTCTGCTCCAATGTGAAAATCTTGATTAATTAAGTTGACGTGTAGTCCCTTAAAATACTCACTGAAAACTAAATATGGCATGGTTTCTCCATATTATCTCAAAACTAATCTAGTGCTACCACATAACTAGATTAGCATGGCTAAGTAGCATTATGCTAACATCATGTTAATAGCTTTAAATGACAATAGTAATTGTACTTGCACAAAGACAAAATCTCTTCTAGAAATGTGCAGCCAAATGTCAGTATTTTTTAAGAATGAGTAATTCGAAAACTACTTTAAAATTTACTTTGAACAGGTCTAGTGACACTGATGCAGGCATGTCTGGAAAGACATTTCTGTAATCCTTCTCCAATCAGATTTCAGCTCCACCTATGGTAACAAAGTCTTAAAATTTGTAATATGTTCCTTTTTTTTTAATTCTGATTGGACCAAAAGCTTCATAAAACTACTGGGAAGTCAGTGAAAGTCTCATACCATATCATCTTTCAATGCAGAAGAATTAGAGTACAGTTCACCATGTATAGTTAAACTACATCGAAGGGTAGCAGAGACTGATGAGTGCTGTCACAGATACTTTCTGAAGTACGATCTGTGTTGAATTTGGTCAGTTAGTTTTGCATAATTCTGCTAACAGATGAAGAAACTGTGGGGAAAACTTGCACCATGGTGGAAGTAATCATATATTTACCAATATTTGACATTCTGCTGTAGCTCAAAATGATCTAAATGGTAAATGGTAATTTACCATCAAATGATCTGAAAGCAGAATAATGATCAGATCAACATTTTAGAATATTGCTGGTTAAGAAATACTCTCATTTTGAGCCCTGCTTGTTGTAGAACTTGGCCATGTTTTCCTGATGACTGGCCAGCTGAATTTATGGATATTGCTATCTGAACAGTTTGTAAGTGGGAGGATCTCAAAAGTAGAGCAACGTGATAAAGGAGGACTGTGATATTGTTGACATGGATTCATGCTATGTGAATCTTATGGTCCTTAAATCCCATAAATAATTTTTCAAAGTTGGTAGGACACAGTTTTCATCTTCTAGTGGTGTCTAATAATAAAATAAACATCACTTCTAACAGAGGAGCAGATGGAACTTCACAACTCTTAACAACTAAACGAACTAAACGTTTAAAAATCAGATAATCCACAAAGAAGCACTGATAAATGAATTCCCAGAATGTGAATATCCCAAACAAATAATAATAATACTAATAATAATTTAACAGAAGCCATTATCTTTGTGACCTCTTGTAATGGGTTAATGTGCACGGTGGTTTAATGGAAGCAAACAATATGACTGAGAATTAATTTTTACATTATTGTTAAATCTGTGTTGCAATTAGCAATTTTCACTTCAACAGTGACAAATCATGTTTGTAAATAAAACAGTTTTCAGCCCTAGATGTCTTTAGTATTAAAATGATTTAAAAGGAAAGACTAACATGGAATAGAGGTGCAACGAAATAGTGAGAATAAGGAGTCAAATGTTTTAAAATGAGTTCCCAAGAGTCACAGAGACACATATGGGCTGAAACATGGCTACTTTAGGTTATGCATGATGATGTGTGATGATTCAGCTAATGCTTGCTGCCAGGAAAGCTGTCTATTCCGGGAAAGAGTGAAAGAGAAAAAAAAAGAAAGAAAAAAAAGGAGAAAATAGAGTGGAAAGCTTACAGCACAGCTGTCTCTCAAGGCATCATACTTGCGTTGTATCTCATCTCTGTGTGCCTGTAGGAGACATGACAAGAGAGACAGGGACAGATATCACTGCCAAAATTACATAGCACCAAAGGAGACATCATCTTCAGCACTTTTGCTGGTTCTTACTCTGAGCACCGTGATCTCCTCCTCAGCCTCTGCTGTGGTCTCTTCCAGCTCAGTCTTGGCCTGCTGTAGCTGGCTCTCCAGGGCATGGCGAGCTGCCTGCAGGTTGCTTATCTGAGATTCGCGCTCTTGCAGTGACAAGGTCAGCTCTGTCACCTGACGCTTGATTTCCAGCTTCTGCTCCTCATTCTCCAGCCCAATCTATAGAAGCAGACAGAAAGAAGGGGCATTTGGGATGAAGAGCAGGAGGTGAGGGCACTTTACCTCAAGGAGCAGGCAGACACATGCTGACAGTAAACAGCTTTCACAAGGGACAACACAGTATTACACCTGACACTTTACCCCAGCTGACTCTGCCACCATGTTCAGCTCTTTACTGCGAAAAAAAACTGTTTTAACCCCTTTGCCTGCCTTTGATATTTTGTATATTTTCTATTTTAACTTGCTTCTTTTTGTCTGGTGACCATTTCGGCTATGATTTTATGTTTGTGCATGGACATGGACACTGCAGGGTACTAAATTTAAGGAAGGCACAAGAAGAAGAACAAAGGCAACATCAGTACTGTTCTGCAGAATAACAGCAACATGTTAATTAGTGGTGGAGAAAAAAATCAGTACAAGAAATATAAAAATTTTATAAAGGAATTCTCACTTGTAGAAGTAACTTTCTGCATCCCAGTGTCATTAAGCTGCAATTATGTACTGTGATTCAGTGGTTGCCACATTTATTTAAATCTAGCTCATCCTATATAGACCACCGTCTAGGATCCAATTTATGTGCTGCACCTGGTTGCACATGAAGTCACATCGCATTATGATTACTTCCTCACTACATATTCAGGGATGCAATTATATACAGATGTGTTTTCACATCTGTATATAGTCAGACCAGTACAGATGGAAGTTTGAAAAGTGTATTTTATGTAGATTCTTTACATAAAATATAAAATATATATAAAAATGTTAATTCAAAATGACTAACTGCACACACAGTAAGGCTAAAGAAACAAATACAAGGAGAGAAAAATAAAGCCTGTAGCTAAGATTCTGCTTAATAAGCCAGCTTCACACTTCTACTCCCCACTCTCCATAATATCTTCTCACCTCTCGGAGCCTGGTTTCTAGCTCCATTACGCGGCTCTTATTGCTTTGCTCTTGCTGACTCATTTTCTCTAGATGCTCCTCCAGTTTGGCATTCTGGGCCTCCAGCTTCCCAGACTGAGATTCCAGGTAAAACTTCTGCTGGCGAAGCTCCGAGATCATCTCCTCCTGAGCTTTCCTGATGGGATCACACATCAGCTCATCAGCAACACTCCTCAGAAGCATTTGTTTAATTAGTTATTTATTAATTATTTTACAAAACCTTTTTTGCCTTAAAGGCTTTCACTTGGATAAAAATAAGTTTGCTATTGTTACTGTTAGACTGAATGTGAATGTTAGAAAAACTTACATGTTTTTCTGGGTGTAGATGCTGCTGTTGGCTGCCAGTTTGTTGGCCTCAGACAGCTCAGCAATTCTCTGCTCCAGGCTGTTCATTTTTGAGTCCATTGCATTAATGGTCTGAACAGAAATTCAGAACATAACTTGTGTTTTAATGAGACATTTAGTTAGATCGTCACATATTGGATTTAAATGGAATCAAATTAAGGCCCATTTGTTCTCTGCAAAAAAGATTATACCAAACACGGATGTGTGTCAGTGTGATTAATTTTAAAATGCAGCTTGAAACGGTGTCATTTCCAAGCTGGTCAGTTCTTACCGCCTTCTGTTCACTGATGACGCTGCACTTCTCCCGCACCTCCTCCTCATATTTGCTCTGACTGGACTCCAGCATCTCCTTATCAGCCATATCCGCCTTCATCTGAGTCTCCAGCACCTGTTCAATGCCAGCCAGCCCACAGAACCATAACCAGGATATCACTTAATGGGACAGAGAATGGTGTGAAGAAGACATAATGAAGACCTCCCAAACACCTACAAAATAACCATCTAAATCAAAGCCACCAAACAGCTTAGAGCATTTCCTGGAAGTTCATTGGGGTGAACCTGCCTGTTAATTTATGTAGCAGAAAAATGTTTGAATGCTGAATACATTTGGAAAGCAAACCTTTATCTTGTCTTCGAAGAGCTTTTCCTTCTGTTTCAGATGAGTGTCTAACCTCTGGGCAGTGCCTTGGGTTTCTCGAAGATTCTCCTCTAGCTCCTAAGCAAAAATTTAAACAGATGATCACAACAACAAGGGCTGAAAGCAGATTAAAGCACATCCTCGCAGAAATCTGAAATAGAGAGAGGGCTCCTAGCTCCTAGCCCTGCGACAGACTGGTGACCTGTCCAGGGTGTACCCTGCCTCTCACCTGCTAAAATGCTGGGATAGGCTCCAGCTCACCCGCGACCCGAAATGGAATAAGCGGTCAAGATAATGGATGGATGGATGGCTCCTAGCTCCTAATCACAATCAGATTAGTTCAGTTACACGTGCAGCTCAGTCGAGGTGCAAATAGAGTCCACACCTGGCTAGTTATTTGAACCACCATAAATGTTTGACTTTCTGCTGCTTCTAACTTTCTCTGTGGCAGATCTTCAGCCATATAATTATATCCGAATTCACTCCACACAAGTCTTTAAGTTCCTTAGAAAGAGATTTTGCCAGATGATGCTCCAGTTATAAAATCTGAATTTTACTAAACTTCTCAGTCACCATTTCTAAAGCATTTAGCTGTCTGACTAAGGAAGTAGAAACATATGTGACCCATGTTGGGTTTATGGGAAATTTAGCTGTATTAATTTATATGTACATTTGACTGTTTTATAAAAGGATGCAAAAGTTAAACCCATTGTCTGGATCTGTTTGTTCAGTTTTGAAAGCTTCAGTTTTATATTTATCCCTGCACATGAGATGATAGGTGGGTTACCAGAATCTTATCTGTCATCTGCTGAATCTGCTGGGCCTTGCTCTGCAGCTCATCTTTCAGCTTCGTCTCTCTGCGTTCAACAATCTCCAACCTTTTCACCTGGTTCTCCAAAGTCTTCCTTCCATCCTGCAGACAACAAAGAAAAGTCATTCACAAAACCTAACTAAGTGAATATTTGTTTTAGTTGTGAAACAGCTTTAAGATCGACACTTTTTGGACAAAATGACAGCAGAGCTGGAATCCAGTGGCTTTGCTCAGTTGCATTTTTGTGAAATGATGGGAAGCTTTGAAGCTCAGCAAATTTGACCCTGAATATTTTTTCTCCCACATAATAAACTGACATGCACCATTTATAAAACTGATGCACATCTTTCCTGATTCAAAGTGCTTTAAAAGAACATACGCACATGACAAATAGTTAATGTCTTTTTTATTTTATCTTTATATTTTAAATTATATCAGATCTTATTAAAGTCGGTAGAACCAATAAAACAGGTGCGATGCTTGTAAGACCATGCTGAGAATGATAAATGTGTCCCCTGCTTGTTATCTGCTCACCTGCACATTGTGTTGAGTGGAGAAAGGCTCAGGTATGTTCAGATATTCCTCATTATGAGATTTACTACATATAAATATCATCATATAATATGATCTAATTATATCAAAAGATGAAGCAGTAAGTCCCAGTTCAGATGCAAAAATCCTTCACACATGCAGCTTAATGAACTTTATCATATCTATCATAATTATTAAAAAGAGCTTTAAGAGAAATTAGCAAAAAACAACTTAATTCATTTGAGGCTTTGAACCAAACAATGTTTTTTTTTATTCATTTAATGCGTTTTAATGGACAGTTTCACCCTGTTGGATTAAAAAAAACTGGGCAGCAAAATGGACGGAAAATACAAAAAGTCAAATGCTGTCATGTGGTCACAGCACAAGGGTTCAAATTAAATATATGTGCTCTTTGTGCTTTCTAGAGGCCGGAACCAGATTTATTTATGTACTACTTTCAATGAAGAGTTGTATAACAGTGCAGTGCAACAAATAACCTAATACATGAATACTGAGAAGGAGCAGATAGAAGATGAGCAAACATATGTATGGCTGAATGAAAGTGTACTGTTCGTAAGAGATCCGAGCCGTAAAAGTACCTCAGTCTCACGGAGACGCCTGCGCAGGCTGTCGCTGGAGTCTTCCTTATTCTGAAGCCTCTCTAGATCCCGCTCCAGGCGCTCTTTGACTACTCTGAGACTCTGAAGAAGGTCAGTTGCCTCAGCACTGGCCTTCAGTGCCTGAACAAATATACATAAATGAGTCACTAGTATGTTTCTTTGTTTGAATTTTTCCATGTTTATAAATTTTACTGTTTATTGATAGATTATCTGTCTATATTTTTAATAAATCCTTAAAACTACTGGACATTACTGTTTGAAATCATTAAAGAAGTGACCTGCTACATGCTACTGAAATAACTTGTCTGTATGGATCAAATGTAGACCTAAATGGACATCAACATCAGCACCACAGCTTTTAGCTCAGAAAAAGGGCTTTTAAATATTCATTTATAAGAAAAAAGTAGAATTGAGCTGATTTAATGAGGCAAACTGTTAGTCTGCTGGTAGCTGAGATGTAACTCTGTTGTTAAAAGATGATTTAATTGTCCTTTGACCACAGACTTGAATAGCAGCGATTCCAAGAGAATGAGAAGAAGGTCACGAAGGCTATAAAGGGAATTAATACATCCATCTGTTAACCGCTGTTGCTTTTAGAGGCAGAAGGTGATAAATTATTCATTTATCTTCCCAGCAAATATATTCTACCTTGGCAAGCTTCTCTTGTAGGTCCTGGATCTTTGTCTGCTGCTCAACACTGGCCTGAGCAGCACAACATCATCAGTTTGACAGGTTAAAAAGAGAAGAAGACAGAAATTATTTTAATTTCCACCTTTTCAACAGTTTAATAATAATTAACCAACTTGATAAACTACCTTTTCCAGCTTGGCAACCATCTCCTCTACTTCTGCTTTGCCTTGCTCTTTGGCCTGTGAAGATAAAAACTCACTCACATCTTTCTAAGAATAGTCTATTCAACTGAATATGAATAACTATAAAAACTTGTACTACTGGTTCAACAGACATAAGCTATTTGTAAAAAAAAAAAAAACTTTTCCATTTAGCTTATAAATAAGTAACTGCTTCAGTAACAGTGAGGACCTTCTGTATCCTATGCTGGTAGTCTGCAGCCTTCCTCTTCAGCTCCTCATTGGCCTGTCGAGACTCTTTCAGCTCAGCCTCATACAGGTCGCTACGGCGACGGGCTGCAGACAGGTCCTCCTCCAGCTGTCTGACGGAAACTCGCATCTCCTCCAGCTGAGCATGATATTCCTGTACAAAGGCAACAGAAAACTTGCATGAGTTTAGCAAAGAGGACAGAGGAAGACCAGCTCTGAGGACTGAGTGAACAAAAATAACTATTCCAAGTTAACAACAAGAATACTGCTGAAGATGAGGTTCCTGTTATGCATCACTTGTAACAGAAAAAGAGCACACCTTGAAAAAGCCAGTATGCCAGTGTCACTTACATGTCACTTGAACAATAATTACTCACAGCATAACAGATGTAACTACCTCATCTGTTCATGGGACACACCAGCCTGTCCATCAGTCTAATAGAAAGTAGCATCCTTTTACATCCAGAGAGACCAATGCTCAGCCAAAACAGATTAGAACAAGTAAAGCAGATAGCGTCAGGCATGATGCTGAGCCACTGCCCCTAATTCTGTACTCCGAGCTACTGAAAGAATGTAATTTATGTAGGAAAAATGAAAGAAATTGTCTTGGTCCATGACCTTTATTTACCTAAAACTCAGCTTGAATCCCATTTTATCCGTTAACTGGGCTTGTGTGCTTCATCCTCTGCAGATAATTCAAACCACATTTTTAACTAAAATAATACAACATGTAAAATGTTAAAACTGAGAAATGATTTTTCACCTCATATGTTCCTAAAAACTGAAACTATGTGAGTCCTGGAGAAAACATTAAATTGCCTGCTCAGTAGTGTTTGGTTTGTCCCTTTTGAGCTACTGTAGAAAGATGGCCGTAAAATATGGCAAAACGACGGGGCCACAGAGTATTTGAGTATAAATGGCTCCATCTGGGGTAATAAGTTTTTAACATTACTTATTTTCATTCAGTTCTACTATACTGAAAGTATATGGACATTGTTTTGCATTTCTACTAACAGGTCACCCTAGATGTTCCACACCTGGACTTTGGACAAAGTATGTAGCTAAAATCCTAAATTTACTAAACTATTCCTCCTTCTCTGTTGCATCTGCATCCATACAAAAAAAAAAAAAAACAATTCTGGCAATGAAAGTGTAAGAAAAAAACACCATTGAGAAATCATTATTTAGGTTAGTTTTCCATCTTGGGGACTACCATCAATCTAAATGAAACAACAAAGCTAAGAGATGATCACAGAACCAATAAAGCAACCAATTTCCTGTCATCAACTACAGTGTTGTATAAAAAAGCAATAGTACAGCAAACAAAAAAAACATACACCACCAGTCAAAGGTTTAGACATCCTTTCCCATTAAATCCAGTGGGTACCAAACCTTTGACTGGTAGTGTAGCTGTTATGATTGGAGGAGCTATCATCCATAAGGGGTCCTGTTGATGCAACCCCTCCTCACAGGTGTCCTTGTCTCATGACCAGATCTAAGTTACCTGCTCTGCATGTAAATGAACATGTGGCCTATGTCACACGGTCATCTGTCATTTGGGCAACGCAAACAGAACATCAGCAGATCTGTTGATATTTCTGTGGAACTCAGACACATTCATTAAAAAGATTATTTTTAAGATGCATACGTTATGAAATTATTTATAGACATTTAAATAAACAGATTTGCAACGTGGAAGCGAAGCGGACAAAATGAATTATTAGCTATGTTGCAGAGATTGTCAGCGCACCTCTGATGCTGTGAAAAATGCTTCAGTTGCAAAACTGAACTTCCACTTTTAATGCTATCGTTTCACACTGCAGCTTTAGAGATTTAGTGTCTAGAAAAGGAAACCCTTCAAATCAGTCATTATTCACCTATCCACTCATTATCCATGGTATTATCAGCAATATATTAATGACTGCAAAGCATCATTTTTTTTTTTTTTTATGTGTGATCTGAAGCAGTGTTGACATGCACGTTTATATCATCTCACACCCTGATGTGTCAAGAACACCACTTATCTTTTTCAGGATTGATTTGTTTCTGCAGTCTTGCTTTAACATTCAAGTATTGCAAAGTGTATGAACGATTTTCCTCCTGTTTCCTGTCTTAAGATCTTTTGATCGTATTTGTAAATGGTTGCAGGTCTCACTGGCTTTGGCACGGATTCCCTAATTGTCTCTGAACATAAATCTATCCCCAATCTGTAGACTTTGTTGAGCCAACACTGCATGGTTTCTGCATGAAAATGATAAATACTGCAGTCATATGACAGAGCGTGGGAGACAGATGCTTTTCAAGATGAAATGCTGGATTTTGTTGCTTTGAATACCCTGCTGAGAGGCAACAAAGTTAACACAGAGAAATACAACAGGCATAAGCAGAAAACTATCCTCATAAATTTGAAGCTGCAGACTCTTTTTTGCTTTAATCGTGCCTCAAATTGATGGGTGTGTGTGATACATGTGTTACAAAGGAGGATTTAACCATTCCTGTCAGTCTTTTTTCACAAAATATTTCTACAACATTTTTGTCTGTATCGGAACAACCTTTGAGAGTTAACTGTAAAAAAGTGCCTGTGTGTGTAAATTATTATTTGTTGTAAACATGAAGCACAGAGCTCTTGGAGAGAGCCCAAAGACGCAGCAGGTCTGGATAACTGAGTTTTAAGGTGACGCCATCATTTCTGGGCAGCCTGTTTAAATTGGAAGTCTGAAAACATGTTTGATTGTAAAAAATTATGTGACAGTCTGTTTTATTGAGGGTAGATTAAATTCACTGCTCTTACAATTACAGAATAAAAATGTTTAGAAAAAGTTATTTAGCATTAGCTTCTTTTTTACTTTTCTAAAGCTACATGCTTGTAAATTTAAATGCAGGTAAAAAAAATTTTTTTTAATTGTCAGAAGCACAGTTAAGCATCATGATGAACGAGTTGTAATCTTTCACAAATTCATGTTTTTACACAGGTTGCGTAAAAAGTGATGGTCAATAATTGTTTTTGTAACAGTATAAGCAGTAAGGCCACAGCACCTCATCACAACAGTCTGCCCACTGCATCAGTGCTCTCCACACTCTAGGTATAGGGCTCTCATCACCATGGCAACCACTGCACAATGTATTCAGAGCTTGGTTACCAGCATTAGTGTAGGCAGGAAAAAAAACCTTTTTACCTTTTTTTTTCCTTTAAATGATGCGTAATGGCAGCAAGGTGATTTTATGCTCTTTATCTACTAAACTACCAGTTCTGTAGCAGCCTTATTCTCGCAGCTGGCAGCATGTCATGCAATACAGTCACACTGTGCTCACACAAACACTTGCATGTCTCATACTCATCACTTTTCTTTTTATTTATTCATATACAGTAGTCAATACTGTATGTATGAAGTGATTTCAAAGGGATTTGCATTGAACTTCTCAAGCAGAAACTCAATCTTTGTACTTTTTACAGAAAACTGAACTAGATATATTCTAATAGCCACAGTTAAACAATCCATGATCCTAGATTTATAGGACTACGAAGAAGTGGGACCACATCATTTCCATAAAAAGGCTTCTGCAACATGTGGCATCTCTGCACATGCTCTAGGTATTTGATAATGTACTGACTGCACGCAGAGCGAGGAGAGGTTCCAACATCATGTGCTTGTCTAATTAACACTTATAACCCACACATTTGGCTTTGGTGACTTGACCTGCTATATTTGGCTGCCATTAGAAGATACTCATAATCTGCTTCTGTATGAAAAATAAAATCATTCTTTGCACATTTCTGCTTTGGGAATCAAGGTATTCCCTTTCAGTGCAAACATAAAAAAATGATGTTACTGAGTTCTTTTAAAAACTGAGATTTTGAGGCTTTTTGTATGTTATACATGGCAAAGTTTAAAGGATTCACTCAGATGAACAAAACTGATGAAATTCAATTTAACAACATTAGTTGCCAATTACTGATTTGCCTGAGTGTACTCACAAGTTTCTTATGAATAATTTATCTTTGAGCATATAACGCCAGGAATGAAGAATGTATATCAATCTGCTGACCTACCTGCAGTTTGTTACAGCTAAGATGTTGTCCTACCTGTTCTTTGATCTCTTGAAGTTTGTTGCTCTGCTCCCGGATGTCATGGAGGAGCTGCAGTGCTTTATCGTCCTCTTGGGACACTTCCATACGTGCTTGTTCCAAACTGCGCTTTAGGCTCTGAAACCGTGACAGATACAGAACCAGTCAAATGTTTGGACACACTTTCTCATTAGATTTAACAGGAGAGTTTGTCCAAACATTTGACTGGCTCTCTATATATATTTAGTTAGTTTAATGTGGGCACCAAAGTCAATAAAACCCCAACTGCAACAAAAGTGGGATGTTGTATAAAATGTAAATAAAAAAAATGTGATGATCTGCAAATCACAGAAACCAATATTTAATTTACAACAAAGATCAGAAAACATATCCAGTGTTGAAAGTGAGACATTTTACTATTTTATGAAAAAACATGAGCTCATCTTGATTCAAGTTTAATGGCAACATGTCTTTAAGAAGCTTAGATGGAGAGAACAAAAGGCTGGAAAAATAAGTGATACAAAAAGAAACATCCTAATTCTTGAAACAACACTATGAACATATTGCACTAATTAGTCACATGATTTTGTTTACAAAGAGCACCTTAGAGAGACCGAGTCTCAGAATTCAAGCAAGGCAGAGTTTCAGAAATCTGAAAAAAAATGGCATTTAAAATATTCAGGTGCAATTTGAAAATAATGTTCCTTGATATAAGATTACTAAGTCTTTGAGTATTCCATCTTGAACCATAATATCATCAGATGTAGTTGTGAGACGTCTCTGCAAGAGACATAGCAGGAAATCGATATTAGGTTCTGATGAACGTAAATACAAGTTAAAACACTCTCCATGCAAAGAAGTGGCCATATGCTAATTTGATCCAGAAGACCAGACTAGGCCAAAGCTAATTTAAAATAGACTTAGACTGAGTGGGAAACTTTTCTTTTGTCAGACTTCTGAACGTATGTGTTATCAGTGCACAGTTAAAAAACCTGCATTCTATAAAAAAATGTGGGGGGTGCGCTCATGTCCATGAAGCTGAAAAATTGCATTTGGAAAGATTCCATTAACGATGAAACAGCAACATGTGATGATGTCTTTATCAGGGAAGGCCTTGCGTAGTTTAGCAAAGCATACTGCATCTGTTACAACATTATGGGTGACGGAAGAAGAGTTCATTTGCAGGACTGATCTTCTCGCAGCCCAGACCTTTTATTAACTCAAAGCATTTAGAGCAGTGGTTCTCAAACCAGGGGTGAGCCCCCTGGGGGAGTGCGACAACATGACAGGGGGGCACATCTTATTGGGAAAATGTAGCAGACAAACTAATGTCTTGACAGCTTGGGTTCTTGGAAACATTCTGGTCCAAACTCCAGACCACTTTGTGGCAGTAATGCACCAATTTGTTTTTCTCAACATGAAAAAAAATATAAAGAAGAAGAAGAAGAACCGCAGCACATACAGATCAGGGTTTACTGAACGCATCAAAGAGAGAAAAGAAAGAGAGAGATATGGAGAAACAGGTAACTGGGATGAAAGAGGGGCCTGGGAATGTTTATTCCTCCAAAAGGGGCACGGCAGAAAAAGTTTGAGAACCACTGTTTCAGTTTATCATGAAACATAAATTACAACAAAAAAGACACGTGACTGACGGGCAGCAAGAATCCCATATAAGGCAGGGATGGCACATTTTAATACAAAATACCTTGAATCCTGTGATTATAATAATGGATTTTGGAGATTAACAAAAAAAAAAAAAAAGTCATATATATATATATATCATGCCATGTCATATCTTTAAAATATATATATATATATATATATATATATATATATATATATATATATATATATATATATATATATATGTGTGTGTGTGTGTGTGTGTGTGTGTATGTATACCAACAATATGTCAAAAATACTACCTAAATCATCCAAATGGTGTCCACTTTTATAACTACAGATTTACTCACACTGCATTCTGTGATGTAAGTTGCCAGGTCCTGTTCCAAGATTGTCCTCTGAGTCTCTGAGGCCTTCAGCTCTATGTCCTTCTGCTGGAGCACTGACTCGAGGTCAGACATCTTCCTCTGGACCAGTGAAATCTCTTGCTCAACCTGGAAAAAGGAGCATAGCATGAACCAAAGTTTCTCACTGACAATTCTGTATTAATTCTACATTAATTCAAACAACTTGACAAGATTTCTTCTGACAACAACATTAGCACCATTATAGCTACATGCAGCAATATGAGCAAACTAAGAGGATTTGAACTATTAAAACTGTCGACCTCAACAATTTCAGTTGCCTTTATGTGTTGATGATATGTAGTAATGACATTATATTTCAAATTTGACCTAAATTTAAAAGGTTTTAGAGTCAGTTTATCAAAGGTAAAGTCAAACCTACACGTGGTGCCAGTTTACAGTTAAATAATAAAAACCACTGCAGACTCATCAATTTGGTGTTATCTAAATGGAGATGTTTGAATAATGTGTGTTAGTTAAGTTTTCCAAATAGAAATTTACTCTGAAATTGAAGCGAGGCAAATATTTGTCAGGAGCTGGTGTGCTGAAGACAACTCAGCTCAGAAGATGTAGTTTACAAGGTCATATGTCCATAAATTTAGAATTAATAAGCCACGGTCACTTCAGTTAATTACCAGAATATATGAATTGATGTTATACTAACTGAATTTCATACAAGTCCAAGTGGCCTGATACAATTTCTCCATTTGACAACATTACCTAAGTGAAGACTACTTAACTTTTATTTCAGATTTCAAATTAAACTCATTCATTCCAGTTATTTAAGATCTGAGAAAACAACCAGTTTTAAAAAAAATGCCTTGAATCTTAAATTGTAAATGGACTTTTGTTTTGAAATATCTTGAACAAACTTCGAATAAACTGAATCTCCTGATCGATCCAGTAAGTTCTGATCAAGAGCTTGAGATTTGAAACACATGTTTTTTAAAAGCAGATACGCAATGAACAAAACATAAACTTGATTATTACAGAGCCACCCATCAAGGAAGTAGACCAAGTCTCTGAATAGAAGAGTGAAACTGAATTTTATTTTGTTCGTTCTTATGAGTTTTGCAACCCTCAGAAGCCCCAAATATTCCTGCAGTTTTATGTAGATATGTGTGAGCATTTATTGGTTTGGTGGCACATGCCATTGGTATTGTTGGTAGATTTGTTGTTGAAGCATCACAAGGGCAGCAGGACTGACACCACAGTCACATATTGTCACAGCACTTGGTGCACGGCATGGCAAAAATAACACATAGTTAGAAAGAAGAGACATGCTCACACACACATCACCACCATGTGCAGGCTGAAAACATATAAGGTCATTATTGTGTGTCGTCAAGTCTTGCAAGGAATCACAAAACATGCATTGAGCAGCTGCACTTTTAAAGTTGTTTAATTTTTAATGGACGGCCCCATCGTCACAGTCACGGAGTGATGTGAAGAAGAAACATAGAAAATACACAACAGCTCAGCTAAAGTGTGAAGTCAAACTGACAGAGACAGCTGATTTAGCTCCCTCTAGAAACAAACTCTTACCATCAGAGGAGTAATACCTGTGACATTTGTCCAGTAATTACCCACTGTGTTGCGTTTTAAAAGTAATCAAAATTTTCCAAAGGAGCTGGTCTTTTCTTGAGAGCTGATGGATGTGATCACTAATCTGTAAGGACAGGAGAGAGCAAAAGAAGGTTGCATATATAAGGAAAAATATGTGATTATTTTTGAGCCTCTCTTTAAAACTGAACGGCTGGCTCAGTATTATTATATAAAAACTTCTTTTTATGTATGAGAGTCATGCATTGAAGATTCAAATAATGAATAAACCTTCTCATTTAGATGTGAAAACTTAAATCTGACATGATCACACAGATAATGTTGACAAATGAGACATTCAGTAATAAATAACTAGGAACCCGTACTATTCTGACCTAACCAATCATTTCCTTTCTCAGTGGAGACTATGAATAGCCCGCTTGTGTTCATACAACAGCCTCCTTTACCACCACTGGATATATTTGGCAGCTTTTGTGATCAAGAAGCAGGGAGAAGAATGAGCGACAGAGAGAATGTCTATTAAAAGCACAGGCTCACCTCCCACTCCTCCTGACTGTAACATGCTCAACTCAGGCTTAAATATGTTTTTACTGTTGCAAGACTGTACTTGCAAAAAAAAAAAAAACAAAAAAACAAAAACATGCACATTGCCTCTTGCTGTGTTCTTCTTCTACGCAGATTACTGTGCTGTTTACTAATATTTGCCCAAAAATGTGGCAGATGCAATCATGAAGCTTCGAGAGGGGCTGAGAAGGATGAGGGGTTTAGATGTTCAGTAACACAACATGCAGATCAGCATGTGCCCAAGCTGCATTACAATAACGCCTGGAGTTCCACTTTCATTGGCATGACATGATGGCGGAGCAGGTGGCTTGTAATCAGTGATGATGCATGAGTGAAGCATTAGGCGAGGTGAGCTTTCTCATGCCACTGCTGATCCCCATCTTGTAAGAACATGACATCAGTGGCCCATGCTCCCGCTTTTAGATTAAATGTTAAAGCATATGCGTGTCTGTTGGTGGTCAGGTAGTTTAGACAAGCTGATTTGTTTTTGTTGGTGCGGCCCCCAAACAATGTTTTTTAGCCCTTAAACACCTTAAATGAATCTCATGCATCTTTAAACGCTGAAACAATGACAACACTGCATGATTTAGTGTTGTTTACTTCATAACAATGTGGACAACTTCCGCAACAGCCAGCCAGTGGTAAAGTTGGAGGCTAGGGGTGCCATCCTAGCATGAGGCACCAGATGGGAAACAGATCTGGCTGTCTTCCTTCCAGATTCAAGAGCTAGCTGACTGCCCATAATGAGCTGAGCTAACAGACTGTGCAGCTGGGCTCCTCCTCTGCAATAATTAACTCCCCAAAAGCAATCACTAATAACTACTTTTAACAGCTCATTACAACTGTTTTAGAGACGGTTTGACCACTGATCTGATGAGGCTGTATTAACTGAACATGTCCAAACTTCTGCTACACTAACTTTAAACATTTCCAAATCCCCAAAAAACATTAGCATAAAGAGGAGTTTTGCAATCTGTGCAAGCACCTGCAATCAGACACATTTGAACAATACTAGTTTATGAGAGCTCATCGACAACATTAACAGAAGAACATCGGTTTCCAACCCAGTCGAGGAGCTCTTTTTCGTGGGTTGAATAATGTGTGCTGGGCTGTGAGTCAGAGTTGTTGAAGAGGAGGAGAGTGGAGAGAGGTTGCATCCTAGTCATGGTGTTGCTCTACATTCAGTCTGGGTGACCAGGGGCCAATGTTACTGTATGGGCTGTAGGCAGCAGTGAATCACAGACCTGTTGAAACGCTGTAGTGGCACAGATACCTCTCTATCTCACTCTTCTCTTCCATCTCATCCCCTCTAGTTTGATCTTTCAGGTCATCCTCTCTACAAGTACCAAGTGACATTTTATGCCTATTGTTGTGACAAGAACAAATTAGAAACACACAATTGTTCAAGAAAGACTGAGTACCTCAGGTTTCTGCAATTACCTGATTCATTCGAAGAGTCCATAGTTTTCTGCTGACATATTTTTCAAGTTTAGGTAAATGCAAACCAGGTAAGTCTATGAGGATTCTTATCCATGCAATGCAGAATCAACCTAGAACAAACAACAAAACTCAACCCTAAAGCTGTAAAAATAAATAAATATAATGGTACTACTAAGCTTCTCTTTCCAAAAAGCAGTGTTTAGTGGCTATGGTAAAATGATTTTAGGAATCCTGTGAAACATGCTGTGATGCATGATTGCTAACCCAATCAGCTAATGCTACAATTATCCCATTAGGCCGTTATTCTTCTTGAACTCTCACACAGCTGTTGCATTCTGACCTCCTGCATAACACGGTGCCACTGCAAACACTCTTATTTGCTATCAGTGCCACAGACTGCCACTTGAATACTCTGTCGCTGAAGTATTCATCTGCAGTGGTTGAGTTGAGTGAACATCACAATCTGTAAAAGTATACTGGGCACTTAGAAAAGCTCTTGAAAAATCCAGCCCATCGTTATATCACAAATCCTGATGACAAAGAGGATCGGTGTGGGCTTCTGAAGAAGCCTTTTGGGAAAATGACACTTGTGGCTGTGGAGCAGTGGAGCTCTCTCATCACTACTCACATTAGCATTGACAGATCTCCTCTGTAGAGACACACTTCCTTTCAGACTGTAATCAAGTGTATTTCTTTCCCTATTTGCAATCAACCAATTTTTTCTGCCTACTTAAAGAGGTAACTTGAGGTTAAACATGAACAGACATAATAACAAACGTTTAAGCATTTTAGATTAAATTCAATGAGTATTTCAGAGAAAACTGAAGCATACTCCTTATTAAGATATTTGTTACACTGTCTATTAATATGATCTACATCTTGAATTATTTTCTCTCTTCATTATTATTCTGTTTTGCTCTGCCTGAAAAAGTCCTGTCTGTACTGTAATGCATGATCCAGCTGAATAGATGCCAGAAAGAAGCAGCAAGCTTCATTCACCTCTCCTCTCCCCTTGGCAAAAACTGCTGTTACCATAGAGATACTTTCCTCCAACCACAGTCTTCATCTTCTTATACTTTTTCTTCGTTGAGATTTCAGCCTCCTTTCTGCAGTAAATCTTAACCCTCCAACTTCTCCAAACCCTCATGAGGTGGATGCTTGAAGTGAGCAGAGATAATAAAAAAAAATAATCCCTGCTTGAAACACCTTCCGGTAAACTTTGTCTCAGAACTTCTTCAGTCTTGTATATATTAATCATGTTCCTGGGAAGGAAAACCACCTGGTGTGGTTTTATTATGATCATCTACACACAGTGGAGAGTTTGAATATCACTTAAGGAAATGTTAGCAGCCTGTATGAGTGTGTGCTTCAGTAAACACAGCAATGGGGAGAGACGGAAAACAAAGACACAGCATTTCAGTGTCGTGACCAAGAATATGGCTCAGCTCTGATAGATGAGATACAGCTGCTGCAAAAGCTCTGTGCTACCTTAGTTACTGTATTTCATCACTCTAGTGTCAGTCTGTTTAATCATAGTTCCAACATGCTGATGGAGGAAAATAACAAGCATGGTGACAGTTCAGACCTCTACAGCAAGGATCCTAGTTTCTTCTTATTTAAGTAGAAGAGTACAGCACTTACCCAGAGATAAGCAGAGCTGATTGGTTTTCTGTGAAGCTCCTTAGACGCGGCACCTCCTTGTCCAGTAAGCCCGTTCATGTGGGGTCTCCCTTGGTAGCCTCCAACCAGAATGAGAGCTTCGCTGGTTCATCAAATTTGTGGATGTCATCCTCAGTGGGGGAAAAGTAGAGCCGATGGGAGAGATGCGTTGTGGCAGGGCAGAGAGCTGCGAGGCAGCGAGAGTGAGCGGAGATTACTGCTTACAGAGAGGAATGAGGGAGGGAGAGGACGACGTAGAAATTGCATTGTAGAGTAATGCAGCAGAACAGTGATCGCATACTGTAAGCTCTCACTCTCTCTCGTCTTTGTCACCAGCTCACCCTTACCACCACCCCCTTAAATCTTTCCTCTTTTCCTATAATGCCGCAGCTGCCACTAATCACATTACTCTATGCTGCATTGCAAACTAACTACATTCATTTCAGTTTCTTGAGACAACTTAGACTATGTTGCATATTTTTAAGTACACTGACTCTTACTGAGCTCCCTTTGGAAAAGCAGCAGTGTTTCACCATAACATCAAACTTCTGCCATCTACAAGCAAACAGAAATCTACAAGCATACATCACAAACATGGATTATAAAAACATTTTCTCCATGAAAAGTCAGACTCATTTAACCTGTACTACATAACCGTACGTGTTGTGTCACAGCCTAACAAGGTTCACAGTGTCTAACACACAAATTGAGACTTCTTGTTTTCATGCTGATGTAAGCCAAGTGACACGTCACTGTGATACTGACTTTCAATCTACACACAGTGAAAAATTACAGACTCAGCAACAGATGGCAGAACCTAACCTGGCAAACAGAATTACATCAGCAAGGCAGAAGGGACAAAATGTTTAGAAGGTGAGAACACCTCACCGTACAATCAATGAGTGTTACAGTAATCACTGGCAGACAGTGGCGGGCAGAACTCGCCTATTGGTCAAAAGCAAGCCCTAATTTCTTAATTACTACCAGAAAAATGGGAATTACATGCGGGAATTTATTGGAAAAATGCAAACAAATGCAAACATGTATTCAAAACTGATCATTTCTCTTTAAAAATGATCAGGTACAAAGACTGGACTGAAAATGAGAGAAAGAAAACTATTTCTAAAGAAAGACAGTCAGAAAGAAGAAGAAGAACAAGACCGGTTTTAAAAGTTGCAAGACAGTCTGGCTACGCGCTAACTGAATATAAAGAAAGTTTCCTTTTTACTGGCTTTTAACAAGATTTTGTAGAAAAATGCAAACATAAATAATAATCCAGTAATAAGACAAAAACAGAATTTTGTGCAAGTCAGCCGAGCTTGAAAGTCCATATTCATGATGAACAGCTTTATTCTTCAACACAGTCTGGCCATGTGAACGGCTTTCCAAAGCTTTTTTTTTTTTTTTTTTTTGATGTTTCTGCCTTTTGTTCTATTTTCTTTCAAGATGATTGCACACTGCTTCCAGGCTCTGGGGAGGATTTATCACTCCATCAGACCTGTTGCTACTTATTTTCAGTCCAGCTCTTGTGTCCTTGGCCTTTTCTCCTTGTTTCTCTTTGTTAAAAATGTTTTCTGACAGCCAACCTACAAGGAAACCATTTCTGTTGAAGCTTCAGTGAACAGTAAATGGATCACCTGACGCCCAGATGCATCTCTCAGGTCCTGTGTCAGGTCTTTGGTGGATTTTTTCCTCTTTCTTAAGGACACCACTTTCAGATCCTGTTCAAATACTGTAGATAGATTTAATTTTTACTTTTTAGGAATGACACTTCTTTTTTGTCTTCAACTTGTCCAGTTTCCTCAGGTTTTAAGGACATACTGCATACAATGCTGCGATAGCTACAAGTTTCCAGCTTCTAATTCTTTGAGAATCAACTTCATGGTGCAAAAATTAATATTTTAATCAGTAAAACTTGTTATTTTTGGAATTTTTTCACAGATCCAGTTAAATAAATGGGAGCAAATGACGTTTCTTTTTTTTACAGACTGCTGGTAACAAAGCGTTAAAACCTGATCACTTTCCTCAGGTACAAAGACAACTTTAAAAGATTGTAAGAAAGTCAGAAAAGACAGGCTTCTAACTTTCTGTTTCCTTTTTACTGGTTCTTGATAAGATTTTGTACAAGGCAGCCAACATCCAAAGAAGAGTTTTGAAGAGCCCTTCAGGAACCAGATTTATGAAACATAGGTTTGTGAAATCTGGGGTTGATGTCTTTTTGTCCCAAAGGCTGAAGCAGCTCATTCCCACCTGGAATCCCATCAAACCTCCATCTTCATCATTGTTTCTTCTGTACTTTTGTCACCTGAATTACCATCTTTGCTTATATTTTATTCTACAGAATAGAAAATAAGCAAAGATGCTGATATCCCAGGACTAACGAGCACTTTCAAGATTTTTATTCATAGAAGAAGATTTGTTGCTGAAGAGGAATGTATGATTGGACTAACACGCATCCAAGAAAAGTGCGTCTGATTAGATAGATCACCCTGTATGAGGTCATCACCTGCCACATATAACAAAAGCCAAAAGCCTTTTAAAGAAACCTTAAGATTCATAACCATGGAGGAGAGACACTGAGGCTTCAAAGAGGAGCTTCCTTATTGATCATTAACCATCCTGAAGGAAAAAGTGCAGTGGTTAATAAACAGATCTATTTTTATCTTGTTGCATAATGCAGCGTGCTGCTAGAGTTTCTGACGACTCAGCCAGACACTTTTTCACACCCTCACAGCTGATATGTAACATGTTCGAGTAACCAGCGCGGTTATACATCTACAAGAACACGATTCTCCATCTAAATCCAACACACTCAACACCGATAAGTCAGTTCAGTGAAGCTGATGTAATGTTGTTGATGTCGAACGTGACATCTCAGGCAAGATCATTTACTGACATCAGAAAAGGACTGCATTTTCAAAGTGATTTGTTGTACTGGGCTGCTGCTCAGCACACAATCCTGATGTTACCTAGCAACTAGGTACTGTATTTCCCAAAGACCAATCACAGCTTAATTCTGACCTGAAAACGGAAAACTACAGGCGGTTTTCACTGCAATCTTACTGTATTCGAAGCTACTGGAATAATTAGTTAGAGATTCCTTCAGAGACAAATTCTTTAACATACAAACATGGTATTCTTGTGTTCTGGGAGTTTTTTTATATATATTTTTATCTTCTACATAATGTTATATAGTTTATATCAACAGCAATGGCAAACACTGTCAACAGGGTAAAGCTCAAATGTTCGGATGGAGCAGAATCTCGTCAGAAAGCTTTCCTAGTCATCTCAGAAGTATCAGTACATGAACACTGCCATCCACTGGCAACATGTCATACCAGCCCCATCCCTATATCCTGGGTTTTCTGTCATGTATATATAAGGGTAGGGCTGCCAGAGAAAAATACTGCAATCTAGAGGTTTAAATAGCCTGATTTTGTTACATAACATGAAGCCAAACCTTGCATTAGGTGAGAAAAGGCAGAGCAGGTCTGTCTGACTAAGAAATGATATTACATAATCAACTAACTAGAACAGCCATTTCTTTTAAGATGCTGCTCAAGATATTTTTTCTCAACAATCACTATGCAGAAGGCGCTGCTGTTGGAGGGAATCTAAAACTGATTACTTACTGTGTGTAAAAAAGAAAAAGCACCACATGATGAAAGGGGAGCAGAGTCCTATTTTTAAAGCATTTATCACTTTGAACAGTAACCGGAAAGCAGTCCACTTTTCAGAGCTTATCTAATGTTTAGGAAAGGTGAGGTGGGCTCTTGGTGACAATCGTTTATTCATAGTTAAGGGAATGTGGCTGTAATAATGTTTTCTTTAGACAGAGGGCGCCGTTGACTTTAATAAAGCTCCTGTGGGTGGATATCATCATATCTGTCACTGATTATCACAGTCTGCGTGGAGTCACCACATATTTTCCTGCAACTAAAAAAAAATTTGCTAATTTTGCTTTAATTTAGCTTAAATTTAATTATAAATACTGTTTGTATTAAAATGAACTGTAAAACAGTTCTTTTGTATTCTTTATGTCTGTGTTGTTGTTGTTTGTGACATTTGTCAACAACTCGTGGCATTACACTAATAAGGATAAGGTAGGCTGCTAAATTGATTCAGCTTAGCGGTTTTATCAAAGCAGCAAGATTTTAATGTGCTCTGAGGAAATCATCCATGATCCACTGTGTGACCCCCTTCAGCCCATAAAGGGGGCTCTGGTGGACAAGCTGGCTGTGACCCACTTCTTTTGTGCCTTTAGTTTATCAGCTCTAAAGGCTTTGTTTGTAATCATTCATTGCCCACCCCCTTCCTCCTCCTGCTACCCTCATCTCATATCCATCCCACCCCCATCATACTCACAAACACACGCAGACTAGAATATCTGAGAGGATTTTAATCTGCTAAGTACATTTAAACCTTTACCTTTCACAATAACCTAAATGTTTTCTTTAAAATTATCTTAATCTTTTGTTCATCCTCTAATTATAAATGAGCTACTTTACTTTTACCTTTTTTTTCTTTGAGAAAATTTTACCATAAAATATATCTGAGGTTCTGCTTGTGGTTCATTTTTACCAAATTTCTGTGAACAATTTAAGAAATATTGGCATTTTCTTCAACAAATGGTCTCTGAACCCTTTTTTGGAGGAAGCTTGTTGAAAGGAGAATTAAATCTAACTAAATATATTTAGAGAATTTTCCTAAAATAGTCTAAATGTGTGTAAATATATACCCCAAAACATTCACATATTCGTGGTTCAGGCTGAAACTCAAAACTATTCTTAACCCTTTAAAGCTTGCAGTAAGAAAAAAAAGCAAGAGAAAAAGTTCTTTGCTTTTTCTTTCCCATTGAACATCAATAATAATTGTTTAATGGCTGACATGACAATTAATAACAATAATGAAATTATCAAAATTTGAAAAAGTAGCTGGACAACAAATACTTGTTTTTGGTTCAGGTTTATACACATGTATTTTTCAATTCATTTGCTAAGTTGTTTCTGTCCTTTTTTTGTAATTTATTATAAAAATGATCAGCCAACCACAGAGAAAACAAAATGACCCCTTCTATGACTGTTGTTTATAATGTTTTCTTTAACATATTCATATTTAACATCACAAATTTGTTATTTCTTAGTGCACCAGTTCCAGCCGCAATATGTCCTTATTTTATCTCCTCACGTGCTCTTTAACTGGATTTCACAGAAATCAGTGAGAAGCACCAAAATATGGCGCTATCATTTTCAGCCAATCAGATTACTCTTTGTAACAGGTTTCAGTTGCCGTCACTAACGTGGCGGGAACGCGCATTCAGGAAGGGAAAGAGGTTGACAAGGCATCGGGATCGCGCTTTATCGTGTTTGGCTGGCAAGTGCCTTCGGTGTAACGGGCTTATCATTATGGGGCATCCAGGACCCCGAGGCGGGGTGGACCCTGACCGACCGACGGATGCGAAGAGCTCATCCAGGCGGTTTATACCGGGATAGAAAGAAATCAGTGCGATAAAGAGGCGGTGAGTGGAGCTGCAGAGAAGGAGGTGTTTGCTGGGATTCAACCAGAGCCAGAATCACTGCCTGTAGGTTAACAGGAGAAGAGGGACGTGAGAAAACTGGGAAATCAACAGTTTACTGTCTTAACTGGACCTGGTTTTGCTCTGAGGGAAAAAATGGATGGATGGTCCGGTCAGTCCAACCCGGTCGGGGCAGGGTGGGCTCATCCGGAGTGAAGACAGTCGGCTCTTATCTGTTGGCTTCTCCTCCTCCGGGCGGCGATGTCCGCTTTCTGCCTGGACCTGCAGACGTCCGCCGTGGTTTCAGCACCACTGGAGCTGGACAGCGACTGCATGGAGCCGCGAGCCAGTCCCGCCGCTCAGGAGCCCGGCGGCTTCCAGGGTCACTCGCTGCGACAAGCCGGCTCCGGAGGCCTCGGCATGGCCTTGGAGGAAGAACTGGCCATGATCACCGGGGAGCGGGGAGACGAGGAGGAGCTGTCGGACCTAGAGGCGCCTGCAGTGGGACATAACGCGGACTTACTGTTGCTTTTCCGACAAAAGGAGAAAGACTTGGTTCTAGCTGCTAAACTCGGCAAAGCTTTGCTTGAAAGAAACCAAGACTTGACCAAGCAATATGAGAAAATGCACAAAGATCTCAACGAGAAATTAGAGGTAAACTATATTTGACTAAAGTTTTCCCAAGTCTCTTTTTAGTTTTACCTCATAGCATGAACATCTTACAGTCAACTTTGAGCCTTTATGATTTAAAGACACTCAAACAAGTTGTACCTGATGCTCTATTAGCTAAAAAAAACTAAACAAAAAGTTATACAGAAAAATCTTAACATGTCCATCCTCATGTTGGCCATTAGTCCTTTTTATGTTTACACAAAACAAATAACAAGGCCAAAAGCATAGCATAATTTGTGAATTATTCCTCACATTATGTTTACAGGGAGGGCTGAGCTTTTGCTCAGGTTGTTTTCAAATAGTTGTATAAGCCAGCACATCGTCTTAAAAAAACAACCAACCAACCAAAAAAAAACAAAAAAAAACAAAACAAAACAAACATAAAAAAAACAACAACAACAACAAACAAACAACAACAACAAACAAACAAACAAACATAAAAAAAAAAAAAAACGCCACAAAGACTAATCCTGTGGGTGTCCAGGACCTAATGTATCTGTTGGGCATTTGTTCAGCCCTTTGATCCATATTCATCCTTATGTTGGTGCTCGAACACATAAGCTGATGCAAGCTCTTCTTGTCATTAATGATGTTTCTTGATGTCTCATCATTATAAGTCTTGACATTATTTTGTGTTCTTGTTTTGATGCTCTTTGATCTCTCTTCTTGTGTTGGCCTTTATCCAAAGAGGAAAATAATGGCCACGCAGATACCAGCTGGTTTAGCCTTTGACTTAGCCACAACAACCCCCATCAAACCAGTAATGGAGGGCTTCTTTACACTATGTAATACAGTTTAGATCATTTAAAAGAAGCTTGTTATTCTTTATATTCCCAACATGAATAAGCGAACTAATAATTAAAATAAAACTCTGATATATTCACTGTCAGTGAAGCAGATTCAGTTGTCAGTATTTTTTTCTTGCACTTTGCATTTTTATTTTAATAAAATCTCAGTTTATGAACACTTTTTTCCATGTTTATTATGTTTTCATGTGAATGAGCTACTATCATTTCTCCATATTTTTCTTAAGAAAATGACCAACATTCAATAACAATAAGAATATGGTGGAACTTTCTTAGTGTCTTTTCTTTAACACATCTGATGCAGATTATAACTTTATGTCCCTGCATCCACATCTAGCACTTGGAGCAAGAGAAACATGAGTTGCGACGGCGTCTGGAAAGTCGGGAAGGGGAGTGGGAGGGCCGCGTGGCCGAGCTGGAGACCGACGTCCAGCAGCTTCAGGGTGAGCTGGAGCGCCATCAAGTCCAGCTGAGAGAGGCTGACAGGGACAAGACCAAGGCCATCAGGGAGCTCTCTGAACAGAACCATAGACTGCTAGAGCAACTCAACAGGGTGAGGAGCAACATCCATGTGTGTGTTTGTGTGTATAAATTTGCTTAAGATGTAGTGCTTTAAGCCACCGGGCCAGCCTGCACAGAAGATTTATTTAGTCTAGGCATTGAGTCATTGTGTCACATGGTCCTAATGCTGCTTTAAATGCCCCTCCACCCAACCAAGACACATATTTTACCCGAATGGCTGTGTGTGTGTTCATATGCATGCACTTTGTGTTTCTTCTCAGCCTTTCTTCAGGGCCAATTCAATTTTGCCTGGCTGGCATGACATAAGGTACTCAGTCAAGTGAGGATTCATCACCCCTCAGGGTGGATCCACACCCCCTGTCCCCTGCTCAGCCTGTCTGTGTCACTTCACCTGAATTATGCCAGCTCATCAATATAACAGTGAGCTTCCGGGTCTTCTGTTAAATCATTTACAACAATTGGACTGCACACTTATGCAATCGCACTCTGCATATTGACAGGTAATTTGAGTGCAGTTATTAAGACTAACTGAAGAGAATATGCCCTGAAAGAGGTTCTGAGACAGATTGATAAATAAAAACATGCTCGGGATTTGGGTTAAAAGTTCAAGCTTCAGTATATCCTGATTGGAAATAGCTGACATGCATCAAGATGAACTGAGACTGGCTGTAGAGGGAGACTGAAGATACTGACAGTGCTAACGGTTGTAGCTAAAACTGATTAATCCTTCCTAAGGCGCTCAGTGCAGCTTCTCAGTGTGTTCAGCTTACACCAAAACAGGGACCTTATTTTAGACTGAATGGCCAAATACTTATACTAATTTTACCTGATTGTGTTGCTTTTATGCAATGTTTTAGTGCTCTGTTTTCTGCATTTTTCATTGAAGTTTCAGTCATACAGAGTCATTTCTAATGTCCTGCAGTGATTTAATGAGGATGAGCAGAATCATGCCGTGTTGTCCAGCTTGTCTGAGGAATTTGCAGCACATACACCTGTAAAAATCACTCCATACACAAACAAAAACACTGACTGCTGCCATGCAGTTTGGCTGCATTTGGAGGCCTCAGAGCTACACAAAAGGTTGACAAGATTGTCCAGGTGCTTTGATAACCCAGTCAGCAGTGCTGGCTGTCATGATGCTCATGTTGTGTGTTCCTTCCCCTCCACTCCTAGGGGATGATATGATCTGCTGCCTGGCACCTGCTGCTCACAGAGGAGGAGGTTCTTTCAGGTGGATTTTTAACCCCCAGCTTACTGGCAGGCAGAGCAGCTTCTCCCTTTCATCTCAATCAGATTAAAGAAGGTCCCTAACCATCACCACACAGCAATCAAAGACGCTGTGCTGGTTTCTTTAGTTGTGGATGGCTGTAAATGCAGGCACTTAGCATAATTAAACTACATTTAATTCAACTGAAAGCTGCCTGTAGGAATATATAATGATATCCCCAGAGAGTGTTCTGTGTTGTGCTTTAGGGGGACAGCACACTTTTGGTCTTTGTAACGCAGTAAAATTCATGAGACCTAATTGAATGCATTGATCCGCACCTCATGATTCAGTTGGACAGATGAGGGGAAACCTGCTGGGTAAGAAGGTAAATGAGGTCAGCCTCAGTGCTCATGCTTTCTATCATTCTTTTTTTTTCTTTTCTTTGTCTTTCATCTCCTCATTTCCCTCTTGGTCTGAGCTTATTACTAAGCAATTGGCTGTGACTAAGTAATATTAGCTGTTTACAACTCTGACTGAATATGAGACTACCCTGAGGAAACCTTGTAGCAGCAAAGCCACCAGAGGCCCCCTGCTATCTGCCCCCCTTTTTTTCTCATAACTCTTTAAGTGGAACAATCTTATTATTATCAAAGGGATCCTACAGTATATAGTCTCATGCTAACTTTGTTCATAACCATGTAATTATTGCACTTGGTTTATATGTGACCCCTAAGTGATAACAAGTTTGTTATTGTTGCCCTGGCTTGCCAGTTTAAAGTCCTGAAAGGACACATGACCATGCTATTGACTGATGGAGCCACCACTTCAGCAGCAACTTTGTTTATATTAACACACAAACCATATAAAATGAGAAAATAATGTAAAACTATAAGGTCACTCTGTGTTATTAATGACTAAAATTATTTCACAAAACAAAAAATACCTTTTTAAATATGATAAGAATTTAAGAACTGTTTAGGCATGGTCTACAGGGATCAAATGATTAAATTAGATAGATTAAACTTTATTGATCCCACAAACTGGGAAATTCACTGCATTGGGATGTTGTGTTTGCTGCTTGGCAACAACTGAGCTGATGATGTCGCATGCAGCATCAACAGCAGTGTTAGACGATATATGCATAACTACCAAAGTCATGCAGATAAACTCTGATGGTAGGCAACATGGGCAGGAACTTATAGCCAACAGTTCAATAGGAAACAGACTCTCCTTCTCAGGTACACATCCAGGATCACACTATCATCAATCTCCTGCACCAGTGCAAACAAACACTAAACAAAGCAAACACATAAGTAAGGTGTATCCACTTTCTTTACTTTCTCTAATCAACCTGAGATTCATCCACCTTTACTGTTTCACAAAGGGTGCCTCTGGTCAATACAACCGTATGTGAAATATGCTAGCTTACCACTATTTATTAGCCAGAAATGCTCATTATGCTCCAATAGCAATATGTTGGTATAGATTTTCAGTCATCTAGGTCACGGTAATCCTTAAATTTGGAAAATGTAGCAGACAACTTGGGCTCTTGGAAACATCTCGGTCCACACTCCAGATCACTTGGTGGCAGTAATGCACCAATTAGATTTTGCCAGCTGACAAAAAAAATATAAAGAAGAAGAAGAAGAAGAACTGCAAAACAGAGTTTAGGATTATGGAGTTACAAGTTTAGGGTTAAGAGAGTTATGGAGAAACAGGTAACTGGGATGAAAGAGGGCAGATATCTGGCTCTTGGTTTAACCGTAACTGTGTTACTTATTCCATCTCCCTCAAGTCTGATGTTATGAGTATAATAAGTTACATAGTTCTAATTCATATATATATATATATATGGGGGCACAGTTGAAAAAGTTTGTGAACCACTGCTTTAACCTGAAGAAGCCTTTTAGATTAAACGTCTTAAAGATCCAAAGAATAGAAGTTCATAAACCTTTATTTAAGCCCTTAGGAGTCGCAGTGGGAAGTCTCTTCATCCCCTAAATAGTCACAATTGATCACAGAAATCATGGAATATCTAAAGTTTGGGGGAAAATCTCCATAGCGTAAATTGTGAGATTGCATGCTATCTTGTAGATTTAACAAGGTTACTGGTTTCAGAAATGGCTGTGAAAGGGTTGAAACAGCGGCCTGCGGAGTTTGTTCTCTCCTTGTGTGCAAGAGTTCTACAGGTACTCTGCATTCCTTCCACAGTTCAAAGACATGCATGTTAGGCAAGGCAAGTTTATTTGTACAGCACAATTCAATGACAGGGTTATTCAAAGGGCAGGCTTTACAGAATACAATAAGCATAATTTAACATTAAAAACAAAAAGAAAAATGAAAAAGAAAGAACATTGGTTAAAAACAGTATTAAAAACATGATCAAGTTTTAAAATTCAAGAATCAAAGAACCAGATGCAGATTTTGACTTCTAAATAAAAACTAGTGAAATGCAGCAGAGGTGGGTCTTTAACCTGGATTTAAATAAACTGAGTGTTTCAGCTGATCTGAGACTTTCTGGGAGTTTGTTCCAGACATGTGGAGCATAGAAGCTGAATGCAGCTTCTCCATGTCTGGCTCTGACTCTGGGAACTGATAAGAAACTGGAATCAGATGACCTGAGGGTTCTGGTGGGTTCATACTGGGCCAAGAGGTCACTGATGTATCTTGGTCCTAAACCATTCAGAGCTTTATAGACCAGCAGCAGAACTTTAAAGTCTATTCTCTGACGAACAGGCAGCCAGTGTAAAGACCTCAGAGCTGGACTGATGTGGTCCACTTTCTTGGTCTTAATGAGGAGTCGAGCAGCTGAATTCTGAATCAGCTGCAGGTGTCTAATTGATTTTTTAGGTAGAACCTGTAAAAACACTGTTACAATAATCAAGCTAACTAAAAATGAAAGGATGGACTAGTTTTTCCAGGTTCTGCTGACACATAAGATCTTTTACCCTTAATATATTCTTAAGGTGATAGTAGACTGATTTTGTGATTCCCTTAATGTGTTTCTCAAAGTTAAGGTCTGAGTCCATCAATACACCCAGATTATTAACCTAGCTGGTGGTTTTTAGGTGTATAGCCTGAAGCTCTGTGGTGACCTTTAATCGTTTCTCTTTGGCTCCAAAGAAAATCACCTCAGTTTTGTTTTTGTTTAATTGAAGAAAGTTCAGGTACATTCAGTCATTAATTTTCTCAATGCACTTACCAAGAGCCTATATGGGACCTTGGTCTTCTGGTGACATTGTAATATATATCTGTGTGTCATCTGCATAACTGTGGTAACTAATTTTGTTTCTCTTTATGACCTGTGCCAGTGGGAGCATGTAGATGTTAAACAGAAGAGGCCCCAGGATGGAACCTTGGGGAACTCCCCATGTAATTCTTGTCTGCTCCGATGCAAAGTTACCTATTGACACAAAGTACTTTCTGTTCTCTAAATAAGATTTAAACCAGTGTAGTGCAGTACCAGAGAGGCCCACCCAGTTCTCCAGTCATTTGAGCAATATATTGTGGTCGACTGTATCAAATGCCTACACTGAGGTCCAGTAAGACTAAGACTGACACTTTTCCATTGTCTATATTCAAACATATGTCATTAATGACTTCAGTCAGAGCAGTCTCAGTGCTCTAAAATCTGACTGGAAGACATCATAGCAGTTGTTTCGTGTTAAAAAGTCATTTAGCTGATGAAAATGGCTTTTTCAATTATCGTACTTAGAAATGGAAGATAGAGATAGGCCTGTAGTTGCTCATTTAGATTAGGCTAAGTGGTCACTCTAAATTCACCCTAGGAGTGAGTGTGAGTGGTTGTTTGTCTTTCTCTGTTGGCCCTGTAAAAGACTGGTGACCTGTCCAGGCTGTTCCTTGTCTCTCACCTGCTAATTTCTGGGATAGGCTCCAGCTTCCCTGTGATCCTGGTTTGGAATAAGTGGTATAGAAAATTAATCTTTGTGCAGCTTTTCAGAGGATGAATTTGTAAGTAAACTGAATCCACCCAAAGGCTAAATTCTAACAATAATGTTTCATGTCTTACAAACTCAGGGATCAGTTTTTACCACTCCCCAGGTGGCTGCAGTGAAGTGACCTTGAAGACAAGACTCTATACAGGAAGTGATGTAATGCAATGGTTAAGCTACAGCAGCGGATTAGCTATAATCTGTACTGACAGTCTTGCCGTGTGCATGTTGTCAGGAGCCAAACATACTTGAGTCCATGCTCTAATTAATTAATTAATGACAAGTTCCTGAGATATTTGGGCAAAGTAAAATAAAAAAAATTAAAATTATAATAAAATAAAATTTTCACATCTTATTGCCTTATCTTGGACTAACACAGCCCTCCCCCAGGCTACTCTTATGTCATTGTATGTGTGTGTTTACATGCCTGATTAAATTTTCAAATACTGGTTGATAAATCTGTGTATAGAGTACACATTGTAATTGATCCAGTAGGTGCGTTCGTGCTGGTCTCTGTGCCAGGACAGCCAGTCTCCTCAGGCCTAATCTGATCAGCGTGAACCAGCAGGAAGGGGACCTTTCTGTAATGACATTACCTCACATGCTCTGGGAAGGCTGGACATGCACTGACTTCAGCAGCAAATGTCTCCCATGTTTTATGGCCATGGTGAATTTGACTGAACAGACTAAATTAAACGCTGACAGCAGGCTCTACTGATCATCAGTGGTGCTCATTTGAAACTGTAATAGAAGAGTAATTATTCTTTTTGCTAAACTTTATGCAACAACTTAACAAGCAGGGTGTAATATAATGATTTGTAACGGATGAATTGGCTCTTTTCTTGCTTGTAGCCTTAATAGAAAGTTTATCTATTTTAGATGTGCATAAGACTAAGAGTGTTCTTCCTCTTTTTACAGCCTATTGAACTTGTTCCCTGGGAATCTGTCCAGCCATCAGCGTATAGTCTGTTTCCCATCAGAACAAGGTGTTGCTCCCAGACGTAGCTTTGTGATTGCCACATATTGCCACTTTGCAGTATTTGTTATGCAACTTGAACATCAGGTGGCCCACCCTCCCTGAGTCTAGACAAGGCAATGCACTGTGAAAATGACTCAGGAAAACACCAGAAGCATTGAGACCACAAGTTTCAGCTCTATCGGTCCCACTTCTCTCTGGTTGCTATGACAACTAGAGTGACATGCAAATTGAAACTCCATGTGTTGTTACCATGGGAATCTATTCACGAAAACAGCTAAGGATGCAGTAACTTGATTCAAGGTTCAGCCACCTCGGACCTTGAAAGTATCTGAGTCAGGTTTGTCAGATTCAGAGTGAATCTGGGAATAAAACGACATGTCTCTACATTGAGCTCTAGAGACTGTCACAGTGGTCAGACTTTTTTTCCCCTCATTTGTCCTCCACTGCTTAAACCTGGGATCTGATGAATTTGTGTGCAGATTAAGTGACTGTCTGCAAGTCAGCGGTCAACTCTGTGGTTTTCCAGCACGCCTTCAAATCTGTCAGCTTACTGGGTCAGTGTGTCAGGTGCCATGTCACTGCTTTGACCTGATCTGCTGCTGCACTGGTCTCTGCAAACTGCACATCTGTTTTCAGCTCAGAGAAAACAGATGGTTTGTAGTGGTTGCACTGAAATGCACATCTGGTTGCAGAAAAGCTTCATAACATGAACCCAAAGACAAAATGATAAAAAAAAAAAATGTACACTTTATCCGAACTTGTGTTTTAAACTTTGTTTTCACATCGGCTCCTCTCTTGAAGGAGCAGTTTCTGTTTGCCAAATAAGTTCTTTCCTTATTTTCACCTGCCTAAAATCAGGCTTTTAACCCCTTTTTATACATTAGAAGACATATCATGTATAAAATCAGTCATTAGTGAAGAAGCTGAGGATTTCTGCTTTGAATGTGCAGACCGCCTGGGCTGTCTGACATGGACAATGTCATTAAGTGAGGAGCAGGAGTCCCTGGAGAGCCTGTGGCCGGCCTGAGCACACCAATAGGTTGCTGACCAGTTAGCGGTGCTAAAGCCAAAACTAGAAGAAAATAAGTAGAACCTAAAACTGTAGAAAGTGACATAAAAATAATCTATTACCTAATACTTCCACTTGCATACAACCTTGTATAATTTTGTTTCCTTGTCTTGGGGATTGCTCTCGAGTTCAAACATTTATAGCTGAATTACCCCGACGTTATAAGTGTAACAGAGCATCAGTAAACAGGCTGAGATCCCAGTTCAATGGACAATGAAAAGAGTAGTCATGCCACAAGTCTTTTGTAGGCAAACAGATTTTGTTCAATTACAAAATGTTTTTTTTTATCATTTTGAGGAACACAGATGTGCACTTAGGTAATACAGCTTGGAGTAGGACTTTGATTATGATACATAAAGCATTAAACCTCCTTCCTTTTCTATTTAATCTGTTAAAGTGTTAACTTGCAAATAATTGTGGTCACAGAGCATCAGCTCCAATTTCAAGGAAGTTAGGACACTGTTAAAGAAATGCATGTAATGTATGTTATTTAAAAAAACAATGCAATCACATACAATCTCAACAATATTTTATTCACAATGGAACATAGAAACATATAAAACGTTGAAAGTGAAACACTTCTATGTCAGAAAATATGAACTGAAGATGATGGTGGAAACATCTAAAAAAAAAAGTTGGGTCAGGATAAATATAAAAGGCTGGAAATGGAAGTTACAATAAAGTGAAGCAGGTGGAGGAATGTGTTGCTCCTAATTAGGTTAATTGGCAAAAAGGCTAGTAAAGTGACATTAAGGAGCACCTTAGAGAAGCAGAGCCTCTGTGTACTATAGAAGGCCACAAGTTCATCAATCTGCAAAAAAACTGAAAAAAACCCTGGATTTACAAAATGGGGAGCAACGTTAGAATAAACCTCAATGAAATATTGCAAACACTTTGAATATTTCATCATCTACATCACATAATATCAAATATCTCATAGTCATTGTGTGTTAGAAACACAGTCACAAAATAAGTATTGGTTTTCCATAATATCCAGAACCACAGATTTAATTGCAAAAGCCATAATTCTGTCTAAATCACTGCATGGGCTCAGGAACATTTCCAGAAGTCTCTGTCAGTGAACACAGCTCACAAAAGCAGGATAAAGCTCTATCATGCAAGAAGAAGCCATATGGGAACATACGCCATAAGAACATCTTCTCTCAGCCAATTAAAATGGAATGAGGCAAAATGGAAAACTTCTGTGGTCAGAAAAATCGATATTTGAAATTATTTTTTAATAATTAAGAGGACAGGGACTAAACTGTCCAGCTTGTTATCAAGACTCCAACCTGCATGTCTGATGGTATGTAGGATGATTTGTGCCTATGGAGCTAGAAATTAGAACATTTGGAAAGGCTTCAATTTTATAACATCTGCTCTTATACAGAATACTGAACTGCATACATCATCTATTACAACAGCATGTCACCAGACTAGAAGAATCTTTCACCGCTTGAAAACACCGGGATCATCATGAAACACAAAATACAGCAAAGAAAACCCAGGACTGTTGAGCCAGTAGAATCCTGCAAGAATAAGACAACATTCCTCTCCTAAAACTCCAGTAAAACCCCAGTAAACTGCTCTCCTCACCTCCCAGCTGTTTATGTACTGCTGTTAAAAGAAGAGAGGGTGCTACACAACATGGTTCTTTTCCAACCTTAAACTTTAAAAAACTCAACATTTGAGGCTTCTTGCTGCCTTCAAACTCAAGATGAGCTAATATTGTTCATGAAATATTAAAATGTCTCACTTTTAATATTTAATTGTGATTAGAAAGTTAGTTTATGAAATTTGCAAATCACTCCACTCTGGCTTTATTTTCATTAGAATAATGTTTTGTTTTGTTTTTAAATTAGGTTTTACTGGATGTGAACTAATATTGTTCTAATTTGTGAATGACAACTTAACTAGAATATTTAAACATGCCACTGAGCAATTACTCTAATCTGCTGTTCAAAGCTTTAAAAATGTAGAAGTTATTTGTGGTCTAATGGAAATGAGGGGAAGGGATTTAATTCTCCACTGTGGTAGATGTGATATAACCACACTATCATAAATGCACTTTAACAAAATAAGGAATGTATCCACTTTATTCTGGTCATGTGGCGATAGAGTGGTTCAAACCTGAATTAACCCTCCCCCCCGTGCAGATGCAGTCCATGTACCTGCACGGCTTCACTCTGGGATCTCACTTCTCTTCATAAATGCATATCAGATTCTAACATGTCTGTGTGTATGAGTGTTTGCATGGTTGTCAGTCTCTGTGATGGACAGGTGAAGCTTGTTTTGATAAATGTTTAATAATATTGCTAAATATATAACGTAAAACGTATGAATGTGACTCCTTTGCACTGGGAGGTGGGTGATGAATATATTTACTACAGCTCAAAATCTCTACATTATTTCTCCACTTGTGTCAAACACATCGGAGCTACAGAAAAGTCAAAGTTCTTCCATGTTGCAGCAACTTTAGTTACTTGATGATGGAGCTGACAAACAGCCATCTTTGTTGTTTCCCAGAGACTCCCTGAAGAACACAATTAGAGGCTAGAAGCAGGTCTAAGGACTGAAGTAAACTAAACCAGGCTAATGCATTCACATGGCCAGCTGTTGAATCCTCTCAGATATCTCTGAGCTTCTCATCAAGAAGTGTTCAGTGTATAGTGCCATCTAGAGGGTGTAATTCATATTGATGCAAGCAGTCATTTTGGCTTCAACTCAACTTTCAGTGAGTAAAATGTAACTCATAAGAAAATCATAATAATTTGAAAGCTTTTTTTTATTGTCGTACATGTTTTTGGTTTATTTACCACGTTTCACTATTTAAGAGAGCTGTATGAAAAGAATGCTTTTTAGGATTTGCTGTTGCCATGGCAGTGATGAAAAGGTGAACAGCAGCTTCTTGAGTGCAGCGTTATGGTAATGATGCGCAGCCAGGCTCCGTGTGGCCTGATCTCACCTGTCCAATGAGCTGTAGTGATCACTGAGTCTGCTGCTGCGTTGGATGGAACAAATGCTGAACAGATCATTTCTGCTGAAGATTTTCAACTTAAGCTGCGATATTTAGGCAATTGATGCTTTTAGAGAACAGGCTATCAAATGCACCGTTTAGATGAACAGGCTGGTTTGGGCTAATACTGGTAACAAATGCACGTCCTCATGCACCTGTTATTTGCTTTCAGACTCCAATTGTCACTGCTGGTAAGGCCCCTGTGCAGATTTTATGAATAATCTCAGATAATGCAATCATTTTTCTTTCAAAGTAAAATGAATTTCTGTCATCTTCTGTCTTTCTCTCCATGTACAGGCTGCAGAGGTGGAGAGGCAGCTGTCCACTCAGGTCCATTCATTACGGGACGACTTCAGGGAGAAGAGTATGTCTACAAGCCAGCACATGACACGACTAGAGACCCTACAGGCTGAGGTCAGACACCACCTCACCTCTTTATGCTAAACATTATTGAATGAATTGTACTAATCAGAGTGGGCACTGCTTCAGCAGTTACAAGCTAAATATAAAACCTTACAGGTATATTTGCTTTGTTTTATCTGATGTGCAAAATATATGACATCTGTTTGAACCTGGTTGTTGTTCATGAAAGAGGCTGAGGTGGCAGCGAATATAAAGAAAGACACTCCAACATTTGAAAGCGTTATCAGTCTTTCTCATTATTGTAAAGTTGAATTCGTATTCAGAGCTTAATTTTGCACACTTTAGACTTTGGCTGTTATATTTTTACTTAGTCTTGTTTAACTTGTAGCTTGTGTAAGAAAACTTTAGATAGAATCTCAGCTGACTTCAATAATGAGAGGACAAATCAACAAAAAGGGTTGGACAGATCCTGGAGTCTACACCCTGGTGGGGGATGAGGAAATGAAGAGGCCCCTCGTTGGGCATCAGGAAGAAATGAAGATGGAGAAGAGGTGGGCTGTCTACGATTCAGTCTTAAGGAAGAATGACAGAATAAAAATGAGTTTTTAAAGAAAAGATAATACAATGTGATTAGTGGACAAGAAGATCATTAGACCAAAGAAGCAACGTCCAAATTCAGAATTAGGAATGTTTTCTATTTGGAAGAACAGAAGTGATGAAGAGGAAAAGGAAAAGCCCAGATTTCAGGGAATAAAAGCCAAGATAATGGAAAAGAGCTTCCTTGATGAATTCTTCCTAAAACTCCAATGACATAAGGGCTCTTAACTGACTAAGCTTTGTTCTAGCATGAATATGTGTGTATTTATGTCTTCCACTTATTCTCACTGGTAACCCACTGATAGTGTGTTCAGTTATCAATGCTCCATTTTTATAGTTCACCACAACAGTTTTTGTTCAATAAGATCACCAAGTCTCAGCTTCCATGGATGATAAGAGGAAAATCATCCTTCCTTAGAGGACAGTGCTCACTTTTCACCCATAGTGTTTACTTTGTGAAGGAAGCTGTGGGATTTCTTTTAAGCCTTGTCTTTTTTACCTTAATCGTTGTCTTTCCTCCTTCCCTCACCTTCCTTTCATCTTGGTTGGAACAGCAAGGGCTAGAAGTGAGTGGTTCCTCCCTGCTGGGTGTCGGCCGGACTGCATGCTGCATGTGAAGCCTGTAAAACAACAGAAACAAGGATTGCTCTGTTACTGGGCTTCCTCTTCAATTTTCAGCTGCTTCTCTGATGATGAGGAAGAAAATTACTATTATGCCAAGTCAATTTATGAACCTCATAAAAATATTATGTCTAATGTCTTTAAATTTCACAAACACCCAGCTAAAATCATCAAATTATAACACTCCAATTTGACATCTCACATCCTTTTTCCAGTCCCTGTTTTCTGTTGTCAAAAGCATGACAAACATAATGTGTTAACAGAGCATGAAATGTGTTGTGATGTCAATTTGCTCATGTATGAAAAGCCGGGTGTGTGTTGAAAAGGAGCTCAGATGTTGCTGTTGCTTCTCTTCAAAGCAGGGAGAAAACACCCAGACTGCAGAGCCTGCGCTATAATTGGGATAAAAGGCTACTGCTCTATATTTAGCTGGGATGCTGCAATGTCTGGGTGCTCCCACTTTTCCAGTGCTTTGCCTTCATATGACATATGCTGATGACTAATGGCTTTTTAGTATATTTGTGGGAAAGCACAGACTCTAGCGGCTCAAAATACCCAGAAACCACTGATCTTTATGGTAGAGAAAAATAACTGATCCAAATGTAAGCTCCTGTGCTGTGAGGCAGGTTACCAGATGTAGGTCAAGGATAAAAGTGAACTAGAAGTGATGTTTAATGGGAAAGCTGCACATGCAGATACAAAACTGCTGTGTTGTGGCAGTGCTAGCCTTCAGTGGAAGGCTGTTGAGCTGGTATGGTAGTGAGCAAGCTGATATCATGCTTTGTGTAGACGCTCAAGAATTACATTCCTGAAGACGAGGGTGGCAACAGCCGTGCTAGGCAACAAACATTCTTTCGACCAGTGGGAGTGCTTTTTTAATCTTGTGTAAGAGCCCAGCTTGCTTCAGAGTCAAGAAAACAACCAAATTTAGCCTTTAATCAGGTCTGTGCGGTCCATGTGATTGTTAGAGACTTCATGCCTGTTTCCCACAGCGCAGTATCTAACCAGTGTTGTGTGTTAGATTAAGATGCTGTCAGAGAGGAAGATGGAGATCGAGCATCGGATGCACGCCGTGCTTGAGGAGAACGATCTGCTGCAGAACACTGTGGACGACCTGCGAGAGAGGACGCTGGTGTTGGAGAAACAGTGTCATGAAAAGGACCTTCAGGTACAGACACATGAAATATGACTTCTGTGTGCAAATTTTGTCTCATTTCAACAGTTCATTCTTTATAATCTTATTTTTTCATGGCCAATGATTAATTCTGTTGTGTCCAGTTGAGACAGAGCCAGTTGGAGCTCCAGGAGGTTCAAGTGTCCCACAGACAGCTGACTGCTAGGTTGGCTGAGCTGACGGAGGAGCACAGTCTCCAAACTCTCACCCCCCACCCATCCAGCCTGCTGTGCGAGATAGAGCAGAGCATGGAGCAGGAGGAGCAGGAGCAGGAGAGGGAACAGGTATTCTGGATTGTCTAGCCTCACTGTTTTACGCCTGCTGAGAGTACCGGAGGAACGGATCACTAATTATCCAAACTTTTTTCCACTGACAAGCTCCGTCTCCAGCTATGGGAGGCCTACTGTGAAGTTCGCGCGCTTTGCTCTCATCTCCGTGGAAACGACGTCACAGACTCAGCGCTGTCCACTGACTCCTCCATGGACGAGTCCTCAGAGACTTCCTCAGTCAAGGATGTGCCAACTGGGAGCCTCCACACCAGCCTGTTAGAACTACGAAGGCTCACGCAGAACCTGCTGGATGGCAACGAGTCTACGGTAATGGTCATCCCTAAACAAAAAAATATATATATATTATTAAAAAATGTCAGTTTACAGAGGGTTTGGCTGCTTGGTTTCCAGTGCGATGTTTATTAAATAATACATTGTCAAATACAACTTGGAAAAGCAATGTATCTGTTACCTATCAATAACTTAAATGAGTGATTCTTTTACTGCTGCTAACTCCATATTTATACTGAAAAATATTATAAGTAATTTATTCAAATCAGAATTTTGTCCTTGGAAACTTTATTTCATGTTCATATTGACACCAAACCAGCCTGAATCCTCATAGCTTTACATGTCACTTAAAAACAATTAATAAATAAACGGATACATTTAACACTTAAAGCACATTAAAGTGGTGCTTTTTCAACTTTCTTTTCAAGTTTTCCACATATTTCAGAGGAAATACTACAATATTTGTTAAATATAGTTAGCACACATTAATAAACACTGACATGTTAATGTTTCAGATTTTAGCAAATAGCTCATTTCTAACTGTTGTCTATAAAATATGACTTGTACCTCTACACTTCCCATAAGTGTGTGTTGTGAAATGGATGTGTTTTGTGACAAAAGGGCTCGCGGCGCAGTGATGAGGAGGCTCTGGAGGAGCAGGTGAGGAAGCTGGGAGAAGAACTGCGGGAGGTCAGAGAGTTGTATGAAGCTGAGCAGAAAAAAACACGTAGCAATGAAGAAGAGCTGCTACAGCTGCACAACCAGGTACTGATCCCTGCTGCACACATGCAGACTCCCTGTGTACTGTATCTGTGCATGTATGCAAGACATGATGGAGAGGTCGAACACATGCAGAAGGCAGAAGTCTATACTAAAGCTCAGCTGCCAACCATTTAAATAAAAACCCCCACTGATTCCAGATCACATCCGAGGACAGCATTTATATGACCTGGTACAACAGAGTTGTTGTCCTTTTGACACACTTTTTATTTTTGTTATGTATGACATTGCTTCAAGCTTGCATTCATTACTTGCCCACATTCTTCTCTTGGCTTTGAATGCCATCTTACATGATGTACACAGAAAAAGGCTTCCAAACGCATGGCTCGCTACATTTCCAGTTTAACTGGGTATCTCACACATGAGCACCCTCTGTATAACGAAGCCATTTAAGCTCAGGAGTGCTCTGGAACATGTGAACCTTGCATCTCTCAGATCTGTGTTATCCTTACCTGCAGATGGCGCTGCTCTCAGTGGAGACGTGCTCTCTCCGAGAGGAGAACGAGCGGATGAGGACGATGGCTGAAGTTCGAGAACCCAGCGAGAAGCTCCAGAGTGCTATCCGAGACAGAGACGACGCCATAGCCAAGTAGGATGAATAAAAGATTCTGAATAGACAATAACCACACTGATGCAGTCAGTGTATATAGCGTTAAAGTAATGGGTCATTAATAGATCCAGGTAATCCATAACAGCATAGGCCTAATCAACTCAGTGACGGTTTCACTTTTTAAAAAAATAATAATAATACCGCGGCCATCAAGAAATATATTGAACACAGTAAGAAATATTATGTCAAACACAAAACTAATATAATCATACAGTTGAAACTTAAGCACAACTTCATCTTGGATCATTATTAACCCTACACTCATTAGCTCTTTATCAGATCCACCTTGCTAGTACTAGGTTGGACCTCCTTTTGGCTTCAGAACTGCCTTAATTCTTGGTGTCATAGATTAAACAAGGTGTTGGAAACATTCTTCATAGAATTTGCTCCATATTGACATGATAACATCACACAGATGCTTTGAGCTTAATGACATGGTGCGTTATCCTGCTGGAAGTAACTTACATTACCACCAGCCGGATCCATTGATAAAAGGCAGGATGGATCCATGCTTATAACTTGTTTACACCAAATTCTGCTTCAAGGTTGAACATGTTGCGTGTTCAGAGATGCTATTCTGCAAACCTTGGTTGGAACCAGTGCTTATTTGAGTTACCATGGCACATTCAAAGTCACTTAAATCTCATTTCTCCCTTATTCTGATGGTCAGTTTGAATTTCAGCAAGTCATCTTCACCATGTCAACATGGCTAAGTTCACTGAGCTACTGCCATGTGATTGGCTGATTAGATATTTGAGTTTACAAATTACTGAGTACATATACCTAATTAAATGGCCAGCAAGTGTATATTTAGTATATTTATAATATTGTCCTGAAAATGATGACTATTTCATTAAACTACAAGTCTGTTGTTTGCCAGCTGTCTGAATATGCTGACTCATCGTAAATATTTGTGTCCAAATCTTGGCTAGCACTTTTATTGATAAGGTGGTTATGGTTAAGAGAACACAACAGACATTCTGATTTTTCATAGCAGGAAAAAAATGCATACAACCAATCAGATTTAAAAAGAAAGACACACGAAGGGCACATGAATTACAACACTACAGTTTCCATTATAACTTAAATCAAAGTATTGTAAATATATATTTCCAAGTATAAGCCTATGGGAAGGAATCCATGTAATAATAACACTTTTTAAAACATCAAATAAAAAAAAGTACTAGACATGAGTGCTTTTCATTAACAAAGGAACATTCTCAAGGACAATGCTGACAACATAAAAGATTTATTTAGTCAGATCTCTTTTAGGTTCACGGCTGACTTTAGGTACACACATTAAAATCCTTCAGTAAAATGTATTCTGTCATCTGTAGAAATACACAATATGCTTTCATGCAAATTCTCACAAGTTGTTAGTGTAGAATAAAGTATGGAAATAAATCATTTTCATGTCATCAGTTTGGATTTGATCCAGCACCATGTGAAGAAAAAAAAGTTGAGACGGGAGCATGATTTGATCCTTGAACAACACTGTAAATGTTTTGCATTGCAGAACAATGACTTTCAGCATATCAGGTTTCGGTCTTTCAACAGTTTGGCTCCGTCGTCCTTTTGGCATATTTTTGTTTAAAAACATCCAAATCTTTCTGTTGGCTCATATTTCATGATGCCTGTAAGCCAGTTTAGCTCCTGGACTCGAACACAGCTGCTTTTCGGAAAATAAGTCATCTGAATAGCAGCATATTTTGTCCAAAATCTTCGGAGTTAATGGTGCCATCACAAATTTAAAAAAAAAAATCAGAAGAAGATCACGTTTATTGGATTGTCGTTTACATGCAGATATTTTTCTAAATTCTCTAAATTTTTTAACATTATAGATGAATATGAAGCATAGATGAATATTTGTTGTTGAGAAACATCATTCTTAAATTAACCTATTTTCCCTCACAGTGAACCCCTCCCCAACCTCATCTGAAGCACCACCTTGGATGCTCTTTCTAAACCAAAAACAAATTTTGTATCAAATACAAAATGTGCATTTATGTATCCAGATAAAAGGACCAAGTTCTCAGTTTTGACATCCTATTACATTTGAAGGATCTTGTCTTTTCCTTTTATATGTGCAGTTACGAATAGGGTTCCAGGGATACAGATAATAAGATTTAGTGTTTATTTAAATTTAACGCAGCATTGCAATGTTTTTTTTTTTTTGTTTTTTTTTTTACAACAGGGTTGTTCTTTACCTTGTAGGAGGTATAGATTCTCTCAGGCCTTCATGCGGGTTTCTGTCTGTGTGTCCTGCAGGAAGAAAGCTGTGGAAATGGAACTGGCCAAATGTAAAATAGACATAATGTCTCTGAACAGCCAGCTGCTGGACGCCATCCAGCAGAAGCTCAACTTGTCGCAGCAGCTGGAGGCTTGGCAGGTGGGTCAATAGGTAAAAGCAGCTGGAAAATCTGTCTGTAGGATTTTAGAACAATTTCTATATGTGATGTTTTAATGAATAAGAATGAAATGATATTTAACTTCAGTAAAAGTTTCTCAGTTGTCTTTCCCTCCTCTGTAACCTGTGTATGGTGTCAGTCCATTTAACTTGAAGCAGTGAACAGAATCAGTGCATACTCACTAAACAACTCATGTAACTACTGAAGACTCTGTACCTCGTGTCTGTAATGGTTGAAATTAGCTCCTTCCTACCCCTCCCTCACCCGTAACAAGCAGCTCTTTCCTCTCTCTTCTCCGTGCCCACAGTTTGCCTCCTCAGGGCTCTTTACTGTTTGGCTCTTGTGGTTTCTGATCTAGTGGCCTTTCTCAGCTTCAGTACCACCCTTTCTCCCCTGTGGTACCCCCCCTCCTGCCTTAGAGGTGAGCCCTGAGGTGCCCATCCCGCCGTTTCACTCTACACTAACCATGTCATGCCACGCCGAGTCATTCCACGCCACAGTTAACTGACTCTGGAGAAATGCCCATCCCAGCTTTATCTCTCTGTGTTTCTAAACCATTAACCTGAACAAAAAACCATCCAATCCCACCTCCCTCTCCTTCCACCTGTCTCTTTCTCCTCTCCACATTCACCTGTATTACTTTTGTTAGAAATCTGGTCCCCTGGTCAGTTTACCTGTTATTTTTAATCACGTATGGATCAAGTTGCCATCCATAGCAGGTTGTTTCCAACTTGATAGCGCAGCTTGTCGGAGCCCTCTGGTGGTTTTATGCTTCAACAGCTACTAACAATAAAGATGGCAACTTTAAAGTTAAAGTAGTAAGTGCAGTTTAGAGGGATGACTGTCCTCCAGACAGTCAAATAATAAATCTTTTAGTCAGTGATTTGATTTATTGAGCACATGATCAGAAATATGTGCAACCTTTTTCTAATATGAAGCACAAAAAGTTAGGAAATTGTGTTTGGCCATATATCAATCCCCTTTAATAATACAAGTGGATGTTGTTTTATATATTTTAGTAAAGTGTGATTAGTCACCTTTACAATGATGTGTAACTTCTTTTATGGGATGAGAAACAAAGCTAAACATGTGGGTAGTGTCCCCCAAAAAATGTGCCAAAATCCCAGCAATATTCTCCTGTTGGTATTCTCTCTTAAATTTCTTGGTGAATAAAATGATTACACTCACACTCTCTCACTCTAATAAGGAAGAAACAACACGTATTTGCCATTTTTACACTTAATTAATTTTACACTTTCCCTGGCCTCAGAGGCGTGTAGAAGATCCTTACACAACTACAACAGCCCGGCACCTTCTCCAACATGCTGGTCACCAGCTGGTCCCTCTTGCAAGTACAGCACAACCAAGGTGATTACACAGGTGCTTAGTTGGGTTGAGGTCTAGACTCATAGCAGGTCTCCACTCCCAAATTCTGGAGGTTCTCTGATGATCCTGGCTCCTGGTGGTTGGAACATTGTCACTCTGGAAGATGTAGTTAGGTCCCAGATTCTGGAGATATGAGATCGTCACAGTTAATCAGGTGCCAGTACTTGAATCTACTCACACGTTTAGCTGTGTTTCTCTTTCCACAGTAGCATGACCTTTATAAGTTACACCTCATAAAGGTGACCTCTCAAGCTTTCCACCAATGTATAATACGACACCAACTGCTATTAAAGGGGAGAAATAACTGACCAAACACAAATGTCCTTACTTTTTGTGTTAAGTTTAATTGGAACTGTGTGTCAAATATAAATAACAGCAGAATGCAATAATTTATAAATTGTGTGACTGGTTTGTAATTGAAAGTGCAAAAATAAGTCAGATAGCTCAACTAAGAGATTGTAGTTGTTTTTTAAATATAGCTTAATCTGAATGTGTTATACCTTGAAAAGGTTTTAAATGACAATGAGGAATGATTTAATATCTCAGTACTTGAGAGAAAGGTTGTCATTATTACTTATTACTGGATAAAATTAAAATGATCCATGTGGTGTCTTTGTAATCAGTATCCAACAGTTAACTTGATCAGTGGGTCCAAACGCTCCAGAAATTCTTAGATCTGACCACCTGCCATCTCTGTAAGCCACTTCTCTCTGGTCATTCTCTCAGTTACTTTGCTGTCTGCTTCAGGATGATATGCACCGAGTAATTGACCAGCAGTTGATGGACAAGCACCAGGATGAGTGGCGTTCAGCCAATACCTCCCTGTCAGGGTCATCGCGGAGTCAGTCCTCAAGACGAGCTCATCGCATCTCTGACCGGGACAAGAGACTTTTCTCTTTTTTCAAAAAGAACTGAGCCCTGCTGGACTGACCCTGAGCTCAGCAGACACGTGTAGAGAGACAAGGTGAGGGACAAGGAGGAAATGACATCTTAGTATAGGGGTAACAACACAGCCAAAGACAGGCAGCGGCACACGCTGAGGTTTGGGGGGGGTAGGATAATTTGCACTTTATAAGTCCCCGTTATTCTTCTTACTGATTAACTGGTGGCTGCTGACAATGAATGAAGTGAAAGAGCAGGACTTCCCCAGAGTCTTTGGCTTCAGCCCCTCTCATAGAGAGCTTTTGGTCTTACAGAATGCAACGGGGTCACAAAGTTTACCTCCGTAAAGGAAGGTTTCCTTGTAGTGCCTACAACCATCTCTACAAACCCACTGCCAACTCTGTAGAGATGGAATACAATGTACAGTTAATGTATGCATCCCAGTTATCAGGGCCAATGAGTCTGGGGAAAGACAGACATGTACGGGACATTGCAGGAAGATAAAAGAAGAGAGTATTGCATCAGAGTATGACAGATGACATTAGACGGATGCTAACTATCCTCTGAGTACAGAGCATAGATGCAGCAGTCAGTTTGTCTCTCAGGTTTATTCATTTGTTCAGGGGAACATGAAGTAACATTGATGTAACTGACAAATGAAAGTTAATTTAACATCTAACCAAAGTGGGGAAAGGGATTTTTTTCACTTTCTGATTTAGCATGTGCTCACTGGTAACATTTGAGGACATGCAACATTTTAAAGGTGCACTTGTTGATATTTTTATATACACAATGAATCATTTAAACTGGAAAATGTGAAAAGGATGTTAATCTAAGAAAAAACCCTCAGAAAAGATTCACCTCACATCAAAGTTCTTCTGAGCACTGGTTAGCATTTTAGCATTTTTAGCTAGTTGTTTGAATTGCTGATTTTCTTTTAACATTGGCCTTAACATGAGTTATTTGGGCATAAATGTGACTGCTAACTTGCTAAATTAGTACCAACTGAGCAAAAAAATTACAAGTAAGCGCAGCTTTTAAAATCTGAATTTCTAGATTAAAAGCAGCAAAGACAGTTAAGATCTAATATTAAAATCTAAACAGCTAAATACTACATTACCCATAATGCTTTTAAACTATTCTGATTATATTTTTCCTCTTTATAAATGGCCACACAAGTTAAATCAAGTTAACGTAAATGATAAGAATGTAAGTAAAACAGCACTTTTAATTGGTCCCAGACCTTCATGTTAATCTCTGACACATGAATAAACCTTTGGGTAGCCGAACGTATTGACACTGACTGTGCAGGTGTTTTTATTTTTCTACAGTTCATATTATATTCATAATTATATAAAAGAAAAAGCACTGTCCAACATTGTCCATGTGATGTCAGCCATTTTCCTAGTTAACCAAATTTTCAAAACGTTTACATCAAATTGAGAAGGAGGTAGAGTGCTCATCAACTCCAGAGTAACCAGATGAATTTCATAGATATAAGTCAGTGTACAGCAATTCCATCCACCTTCCTCGGGAGTGGACAACGTCTGCTGCGATGCTTCACATTCACTCCGAATAGAAAAGGTCTACCTCCATTCTCTTTGCTTCAATAATTCATGGGCACTTTGATTTCTAAGCTGGTGGGCTTCCATTTTAGGCAACATATCTATGACTCCATCGGTGACACAGTTTGTGTTGACCTCAAATCTTCAAGTGTGTGTGAGTCAGAGTGATGTCTCATGTTCGTCTGTGTTTGAACTCAAGTCAAATGCAGCTGTGTAAACCTATGCAGATGTCTTCATGTCATCTCAGCTGGTTGTTGGGAAGGATCAACCCAAAGAATGATTTTTATTTAAAAAAAAAAAAAAAAATAGGTTTGGATGAAATTGATATATTTATAAGAAAAAAACATAACTTTTGAATGAAAATCTTTTTGTAGAAAGAAATATACCTGTTCAGTATTATTTGTAGGCTCTTCTTTCCTTGTGTGTGAGCAGGAATTCCTCTGGTGGGATGAACATTATCACTGTATGTTTGTCTTTGTTTTGTTATGCTATTTCCTGGTCTGATGTGGCATTAAGTGGCGCTGGCACAAGATATTCATAACTGCTTTTAAATGCCAACCAAATTATTCAAAAATGTGGCACAATTCTCTTTGTGAATGTCATTAATCAGTTCCTTTATGTGGTAAATTCATCCAGTTCAGTTCTGTGACAATAAAGACACCACTTTCTGATAAGTCACCCTTTTAATTAGTTTATAAAAAAAACATCCAAAAGTATTAGGATTTGCAGGTTGTGTAAAATTAGTTAAATTAGAAGTTTGATATCACTTTTCATAACATATCATTCATAAGCCTACAGCAGATTAAATAATGGTGCAAACAGCTGTCTTGGGTCAGTCCATCACCTTCATATTCTGGCTTACAGCCCTTCCTAAGCTCATCTATGTCTTCTATCCTTTACTAAAACTTCTGTGCACTAAACTATAGATAATATGAAGCTGACATCACACATCAGTTTGTATTCTCACTTCCTCTGACCCTCACTTGTGAAAACTGTGAGATTGGCATCTAAAATCTTCTGTCAGTCCAATTTTTTTTATCCTCAGAAATGAACATTAAACATATTTGCATATTAAAGAACAGACATTTCACGAGTTTCTATTTTATAGCATATCTTTATTATGAGTCATCCATAAACTCCTCATCACTGAATATGTTTATTAACTTTCATTTATCAAAAAATGGAGTTGTATTTTGTTGGGGATAAGATTTTGGCACTTGCATTCAGCGGTGTGATTCAGCTACTAAACGTGTATTACTACATGGACATGTATGTTACTCTTTCCATTTTACTTTCATTTCTTAAAATTTGTCTTTTTTTATAACTTTTTTCTAGTTAACACCATAACATTATAAATATACCATATGGCACACTGAGATGACCAAAAAAATAGTTGATGACGATTAAATGAATAGATAAATAAATAACCAAAAAACCACGAGTTTAACCCGTTAAGGCCTCACCCATGAAAAAATGGTAAGAAAAGTAAAAAAAATTTTAAATATGAGGTCTTTATTTGGCCCTTTAACAAAATTTAACAAAAAAATTAACATATAGAAAATTAACATTTTTTTGGGGGGATATCTACCATTTATTACTATGTGATATATTAAAAAAATTACAATATGGTTTTCTGCTTCTGGGTATCTATTAGGGGACAGAAGACGAGTATCAGATTGTGTTCAACAGGATTTTGAGCAAAGTTTATACCATAAATTGAAGCAAAATGTCTCAGAAACTGTATGTGACAAATATGTCATGTCGGACTCTTATGGGTTAAGAAGCCAGACCTGAGAGCATACACACTCCTCAGTGATTTAAATAAACAAATGGCTTTGGTTATAGATTCATTAAACATTATTACAGCCATCAAAAACATCTTCATGAAGGGTGCCTTATTAGAAAGTTCCTTCACTGTTCAGTCTGACAGGTTGTGATTAGAAACTCCAAAGTAAATAAGGCACATGCTTTTATTTCTCTAGAAGAAACTTAAAAAAAAGAAAAAGAAATCATACCGTTACCTTTGATGTGTTTGTAGATTTGGGAGCAGCCACTCCTGCCAGAACCAGACTGGCTTTTTTTCTTTATTTTTTTATTTTACATCTGTTAGAAAGAAATCATATCATATTTGGTTCTGTTCTTTTTATGTTATTATGTGATTGTTTCTTGTTTGTTCGAGTCTGTAGACTGAACTGATTCATTTTCCAACTGAACGCATGTGCCGAGTCTTTCTGTGGTAGGGTAACCATCCCCATGCTGCCCAAGGTCGAGCATGTGTCGCAGTGGTAGACACACACACGCCGCTGGTTGTGTTTTCTTTTGCCCAATTCTTCTCAGCCAGACGTTGAAATTAGAGCAATGGGTGGGCTCATTGTGCTCCGTGTGAGTGCTTCCATTCACCACTGACTAACGGCATTGTTTCAGTTGCAAAATGCTTCAAACTATTCAAAATATTTATCATGCAATTTTCTTAGCTTTTTTTTGTACAAATAAACACTTTATTATCCTCTTGTCTCCTCTGACTTGGACTGGATGTGCACATGCTTTCTGCCTGTGGTTCTCACAGTCCGCTGAATGAAGCTGCTAATGTTTCCAAACTTTTCCAAACAGCAGTGTGAGGGATAAAATTGTTGATCTGAACTAATTTTTGGCTCCAAATGATTATTTATAAAGACATAAATGCAAATTAATCTCAGATATTCATAATGTGGAACACTTATTCAGAGAAGAAACTGTCCTCAATATTTACTGGTTGGACATTAATGTCCTCCAGCTGATGAAGCCGCTTAATTTGAAGACAATTGACTAGACTGGAAAATTTGGTAGACGTTTCTATCAGACTCAGCATGTTGCCATGCAAGGTTTAGAAAAAGCTTGTTTTGCTTTATTAAATGTTAACATGATGCAGTCCTTTAAGGAACTGTTAGCAGAGTGATATTTGTCTCATTAAACAGCAGTGAAGTTGGCTGGTGATGCTGTTTAAATAAGACATGTGCAAGCTTCTCTTACTGTCACTGGAATAAGCGAACAGATATTAAAACATTGCTGGAATAACGATGGGACGCACCTGCAGACAATCTGCAGCGGCTGGAAACGTGGAAATGACTGAACTCTACTCTGATTGGCTGACAGTTTCACCGACATGCACAATGACTCGTATATTTTCATCTGTTATCGTCTATCCTCTATCTAGAGGATGTAGCCAGTCTGATTTCTGTTTAGTCAGTTTCTGTCTATGCAGTATGCAAACCAGTATAAGTGCAAGTCATTTCCAGGAGGAAAACTGAAAGAACAGTTTAGTTTTTGAATTAATGTACAGCTAATGGCAAATGACTCACCACCTGGTTGCGTGATGGGTGAAGCTGGTGTTCTTACAACATCGGCTTCTGTTTTTACATCACTGTTATTTAAGTGTTGCTATTAATCCATGTTTGTTTAATATTCAGTTGAAAGCACCCATTTTCTCTGCCGACATCTGAAATTTAAAGAGAACATTTCATTGGATGCAAAAATTACTTTAAGGAAAATAACTCCAAGATACCATTAACAATAACTACAAGATGATTTTTCTATTTATTTTACCAGGTTTTATGTCATGGGGCCTTTAATGCTGCTTTGTGCTTTAAACATGGTCTTTTAGCTTCACAGAGCTGCTAGCAGCTGTGGTTTTAGTCAGATTATCTGACCCATTCAGATTCATAACCGGTAACATTGTCAAAACATAAAAAAAGAAAATGTTCTTTCAAGGGAAGCTGATGTTCAGGTCCTCAGTTGCAGAGGATTAACAAATCTTTTTCATTATTGTGTCTAAATGAAGATCAGAACTGAGTGGAGGAAAACCCCACCTCTGAGGTGCTGGAGTTTATTCCAGCAGCTCAGAGGTGGGCCGTTTCCAGTGAAACCTGTCAGTCTGGTGATGGAAAATCATCGAGGTATGGGTCTGCTACAAGTTTGTGTATCCCGTTTAAGGATGAAGATTCCCTGTTGGTAACCTCTCTAATAAATCAGGATTTATCCCATCAAAATCATGCAGCTGCTCAGGATTTACAAAGAACCAGTTCACACTTCCTCCCATTCAATTTTATTCACAGAAAAGCCAAAAGTAAAAATAAAAAGACAGCTTTTAAAATGAATTTGCTGACCAGGCCTCAAATTACTGACAAATGAGATCAGTCATTATGTGTCAAATATTTATTCCTTTAAAATGTTTATTACTGATTAAATTTATGTAGGGAAAACTGAATAGTACATCTTTTTTTTTCTCCAGTGTACATCAAACCACAGCTGACGAGTGTGTTTCAACTGTAGCACACGAGGCATGTTTACCACATGCACAGTTGGGTGTGCTAAATTTTGTGTGTATGTTCTATATTGAATATAAACACACAAATATATTTATATATACATACACATAATGAAGAGAAATCATAAAACTGTGACGTTTGATACCATAGGCCCTTCAGGTCACAGGGGACCTCGACGTTTATCAGGATCCCAAACAGTCTGCCGGGGTCCGCTCAGAGGATGAAAACTCAATGTTTCCGCAGCACCTGCCCCTCTAGTTTATAACTCTCCCATATCAAAGTAAAGCAAAAAAAATATGTCAGTAATGGATGTGGTTTGCTATTTCAGCCTCTGTGGCGAACCCTGGCGGCCCACATGGCGAAGGAGAGAAGATCAGGATCTGGTGCTGGTCCATCCCCATTCGTTCTTACACTAACAGTCGGCCACAATCTCATCATGGACGCCAAAAACGCTGACTGTTAACACTTCAGTTTGCACAGGTAGTGGCGGTCGTGACAAAGAGAAGACAAAAACATGATGTAAGACTGAACATTAGTCAGCTGTTGAGAATATTCTGCAACATGAGGACACGCAGCTTTGATACTACCTTTTACACACCCCGTCAAAGTGTTAAAGGCTCAAAAACAAGCGCAAAAACACAAAAACAAAAACCACAGTATGCCATGGATTGTAGGTCATCATCATGACAACTATGAGAAGCCGGTTCCACAGTTTGAGTTTCCACGTGCTCCTGAACTGCAGGCAGTTAGTCCATCGCGGCGACAGGTGCTGATATGTGGACGATGAGGGAAGAGGCGAATGCAGAAATACAGAAGAGGAGAAGGAGAGGGAGGGAGCACTTCCTGAGGACTCGACAGGGTCCCATCAGATGCTGATTCACCCTGCTTCTTGGCCAAATTTGGCCACTATGGCATCAATCCAATAAGAGGCTCTCGTGAGCTCCTAATATATATATATATTTTTTTAAATCTATAATATTGGCAGTTTCATTGTTTTAAAAAAATGGAGGAAAAAGATTTGAAATGACTGTAAGACTGCTGTGAACGGTGCAGTCAGAGCTCTGGGAGTGGTTTGTATGCTCCGACGCACTTCCAGAAGAAAGAGGAAAACATAAAACTTAATGATCATTGGCTCAGCACTACTGGGAGTTAGAGGGTAGAGAGTGAGAGAGCTTGGCAAAATAAAGAGAAAGACAGTACGTAGGAAGTTCTGTCCATTGAATTAGTTGCTAAAGGTCATCTACCAAATCGTCATCAACATCCTCGTTTCTGAGATTTTTTTTTTTTTCTGTCAAGTTCAAATAAAACAAAGTCTAGCAGTTTATGATCTGTTGGTTAATACCGGTCCCAGAAATATTCAAACTCTAGAGCGATCCTGACACCTCCACTCTTCCTCATATGCACATCCCCATCATCTCCCAGCCATAAAAACAGCCCCACCCTCCTCTTCCCCCCTACCCCAAAAACAAACAAAACTAGAACCAAATAAATCCAGGGAAAGGGGAGCACTCCTCCTCCTCAGACGCAAAGTCGGCCTCGACTCTGAATGTCCCGTGTGCAGTGGAATGAGAAGGAGAGATGACATACTGATGGGAGAAAATGGAGATAATGTGGGTAGAAATCTGAGCATTTTGGCCGTCAGCTCGCAGATCCTTTAACGAAGCAGGACCGAAGGTCAACAGTGCCCATCTGCTGAATTCCAAATAAAACTTGATCTGACATCTAATAAAAATCTGTACATTTTTTTTTTTAAAGTCTTCATGATTAGTTTGTCCAAAGGGGACATTTTTCCATTCATTTATTTATTTTTCTTAATCTTTCACCGTATATTCTTTAAATCTTTATCTGCTCTTTAATTTAGATGCTCTGAGTCCCATCGTGAGTGTATGGTGAGTGTGAAGAAAAAGACGCATTCGGCCTTTTATGTGGATGGCTTCCAGTTTGCTAGCAGCACTTTTTCTTTCGTTTACTATTCCGAGTGAGTTTGACCACGTCGTTCTGTTGCTGCTGTTGCTGCTTGGCTAGCACCTCCTTCTTGGCTCGTAGCACGAGCTCCGTGATGCAGTTGAACATCTGCAACAGAAGCAGAAACTAAACTTCAGGCGGAAGACGAGAATTTTCAACATACCCTGCATGTCTTAGTAACTACCCCCCAGACACACACTCCAAGCATTTCAGAGGCCAGACACACTAAATTACCTCTTCAACGTTGATATTCTCTTTTGCACTCGTCTCAAACAAGCTGATTCCCATCTGCTCTGCAAACTTCTGCGCGTCAGTCGTCTCTACCACTTTGGAGTTGGGGTCGTCGTTCTTGTTTCCCACTGAAAACAGAAAATAAGATGTTCAAACGGCAAGACAACGAGTCTTCACGCTGACGAAAAACAATAAGAGGTAAATTTTAGTCCGATTATTTTTTTAAAAACAGAGAAAAGAAACGCACTCACCTAATATTCGGCACACGTCGTCACAGTTCTGGTTGATTTCATGTAACCATCGTTTAACGTTGACAAAGGACTCGGCACTCGTGACGTCATATACCACTATGACCCCATGCGTTCCCCTATAGTATCTGGAGACACAGAGGGACAGAGACACAACTAATTATAATTTATTTAAAAAGTATATCACATTCAGCTTTGAAAGGGGCACACATTCGCTCAAGCGAATTAAATCTTCGATTGTGGGTAAAAAGTGACAATGAGAGGGTTAAAGACAGCTACTGTCACTGTTTTACAACTACAGACACCCAGAAAATACAGGAATTACAGCATCAGAAATGTGGGGGGATCACCCTGCAGATACAACCTCCACCCTCCAGTCAACTAACAGCAACGCTGCATCGAAACACTGGTTGACCAACTTGCTGCTGGCCCCACTGAGTCATACCAAGACTGGAGACTGGAGGCTAAAATCATGTGTGTGTAGCTTTCTGCTTTTTTTTTTTTTTTTACTGCTGTGAGTTCTACTGTTTATTTTCTAAAATAAAACTGTAATAGTTCACCACTATCCTTCCAGATTTTCAGAATTTATTTGGCTGTTTTTGGAGTTTTCAGAGATCATCTTCTGTTTGCTTGCAGACCAGTAACTTGACATCAACACAAACAGCTGCTTAGCAGACCTCCTCGCTGCATCGTCTTGCTTTATGTAACTCGTTTTCACTTAAAAGACATTAATGGCTGCAGTTTTCCAGTGGGAGGTTCTCATGCATGTTTGGTTAAATCCAGGTGGTAAAGGCTAAAAATTAATTGTAAAGATTGGCATTTTTCTGAATTTTGTTGTATGACAATACAGGCATTGAACTGAATTGAATTAATCAAAATCTAATTATAAAATACTAACGTTCAAGCTTTTTTTTTTTTTTTATACACTACGTTACTCACACCCAATTTGGCTGAGGTAAAATTATTAAATTAAAATTAAAGTATTAATTTTTTTAAAGTAATAAAATTACAGTATTAATCTGTTTATAAATGTTAAGAGGCAAATAAATCTTTGGGGAAAATAAAAATGGGTGATGTAAACTGTATGTGGACCGCTAGACTCCCATGATCTGACTAAATTCCTCCTTTAAGCTTTTCACACACCAAAGCTTTGGTTCTCGCATCCCCATACGTGTTAAAAATAATGGTGAAATATGTTTGGAAGAAATGTGATGGGTTAATGTACCAAAAAAAACTGAAATATTTAGATAAAGTCAATAAATTACCTAAGGACACAAATGAATAACTTTAAATAACTAATTAAACGAATACCTTAATAGTTTAAAAGATGGGAAAGAATGAGCTAAATTTCTTAATAAATGATCAGCAAAGTCACAGACGAAGAGTCAGGGGAGGTCCATGAGTAATACATAAATATTTGATAAATGGCTAAAAGTAAAGCATCAACAAATGAACCACTGTATATTTTTAACTCCAATTTGTGATGTATACGTCTTATATAAACTGTTTTTTCCTGTTAAATATTTGCTTGCACAAAAAATGTTTTTTTTATCATCATCATCATCATCATCATTATTATTATTATTATTATATTCACTTTTATGATTTATGAGACCATTTCCCCTTTAAAAATAGAGAACTTCAGGGGACTGGCCAGCAGGGGGAGACAGATCCCAATTACAAAATAAGCTTCATGTTTATGTTTCACCGACACAAAAGAGTCAGTGAACTTTAAACTAAAGTAACAACAAAATCGAGAAGAAGGCAGTTCTGTACAAGTAAAAATACATAATATCAGAGCGTGATGATGATGAGAAGGAACCCACAGAAGTGCCACCAGCATCAGCCCCACACAGACAACTAAACACCAGTCAGAGCCCAGAGAGGCAGCATCCCCAGAGTAGCTGCACTGCAGCAAACAAACACAAAGAAGCTTTTGTCCGGCGTACTATGTGTGCATGTGCGTGTCAGTGTTTCTGCGTGGTGTAACACTGTGGAGATACAGAGCCGTCTGGGCCCCCAATGTCCATCAGTAATGGGCCACCAGGAAGCAGGAGAGGATGACTCTGTCTGTGTCTGTGTGTGTGTGTGTGTGTGTGTGTGTGTGTGTGTGTGTGTGTGTGTGCTCAGTGCAGATGAATAGACAACTTTAAACTGCAAAACACACAAAGCCAGCTCATGAGACCCAACCCAATGCCACTCTTTCTGCAGCAAAACATTGAACCAAGTGTTAAAATATTTCTAACTTGGACTTTTAAGCCAATAATCAATCAAAAACGTGGAGGTCGAGAGTCAAGTCTCATTATGAGTTTGACTGAAAGTTTCTGTTGCTGTCGTCTTAAATATTGTGTCTCTATTGCATTCTATTGTTGCATGCAATTTCTCTCTCTCCTTTTTATTTTATATTTTTTATTTTACATCTCAAAATCAAAACATATTTCTCAGTTTTGCAGTCATAAGCTTTAAAAACTGTATTTTATGTTTCATTTTGACTTCAGACATCACGGCCCAAGGCTGATATCACCTCAAGTGCTTTAACTGTAAGGTCTGACATATGGTTACCACCTCTGGTTAGTCTGCCTGAGTGGTCCGAGTAGGCTGGTGCCTACCATCCATCTCCACAGTGAAATTTATTTAGGCCCTAATGAGGCACCACACCACTCCACTTCAGCGCAATGAACAATCAGCCTAAATAGGTCGTCTGTTTGGTAAAGGGATTCCTGCAGAACAACTGGCGACAGCACTTCCAAACTAGGCCGGCCATACTCCTCAGGGGCTGAAGCATCAGCACAGCTAACGATTTTATGCTTTCTGGAAGATTTTGATTCCTCGTTGTCCTCGCTGATGCAGCTAGTACATAACAACAGCACAACATGAACCTCCTGTTTTTGTTTGGGACAGTACTGATAAGAAGTGGGCATGCACCAGTTTAATGTCTGTTAAGTGTTCCAGTCGACAACAAAACGATGCAACAGTTAAGATGTCTGCAGTTTGAAGTGTAGGGCACATCATTTCTTTCAGTGCTGCTGAAATCATTTCCCTAACAAGAACAAGTTTATCACAGAGTATTTATATACACAAAGGTTATATCAATGACATTCAGGGGAACAACAAGGGCACACAACTCCTCCACAAATACAGAAATAACACAAACTTTCCAATGAAGCAAACAGGTTAGTAGTCATTGACACTACAAACTGCATGTTGTTTATTTGAAATGTTTTGAATGCTTTGCCTTCCTCAGCTTATTCTGTTCAACCAGTCAATGCAACTCTGTCGCAATGAAGTCACAGGGTTCATGCAGAGATAGCTCAAAAGTGGCTGAAATATCAAATCATTGATGGGGTAAAAATCATCTACAGACCCGCGGATTTGCATGAAAAGTAACTATCTGGTAAATACTGGAGTATGCAGCTGCAGAGGTCAGGTTTTTTTTTAACATCTAAACCTCATTTTACACTGATCAAAAAACCCATTAACGCTTACTAATATCTGGCTTTTGTAAGCAGTAGGAAAGTCTTTCATCTGCATTCAGTTCCAGGTTAAATGTCTCTGCAGAGGTCAGGACAAGTGCATATGCTAATTTTCAGTGAGGATGCGATGACTGGTATCTTCACAGAATTACACATTAATCAACAGTAACATCTTTACCAGAGACTGACAGTGACAACTCAGGCAGAAAGAGAATACAATGGAGAGTTTTTTGTTTTTGGGAGATAGCTGGTAGCTAAACCCAACTGAAAAACACTGCAGCCCCCAAGAGCAGTGAGAGTAAACAAACCACTACTTGCAGGGGGAAATTATTTAATTAGCTTGTTTTATTAGGTCTAACGTGGCTTAAAAATAAAGAAATGTACATTTCCAGAAAATTGGGATCACAGTCATTTTGCTTCAGCAGCCTTTTTCTGTCACCTGGAGGCCAACTACTGCTACATCCTCCAAGCTGAAGTCACTGTATCCAGAACATCTTGAGTCAAGGCATCATCAGAGTTTTAAGACATATACATCTGCTGTGTGTTTAGTCTAAATAAAAATATAGCATTTTTTTTTACTTTTAAAGTGTGCAAGCCATGTTAAATCAGTGTGACACACACTACTAGCATCAGCGGGCAGAGACACCCAGCTGCTGCCATCATGTAGCGCTGCAGTATACGACCAGGAGCCTCCCTCTCACATCTGTAATTAGGATCTGTGGGGAATTCCACCCAGTTTCATAGTGAGCACCAACTTACTTTAGTTGTCTGCAAACTGCTTCCTCATATAATATCTAATCTGAAGACCACAAAGAGCCGCTCTGGGTTTCAACTTTAATCACTTAAATGAAAACCCTGCGCCTAAGTGTCAGCGTGAGTCTGGATCTACTTACGTGGAGGTGATGGTACGAAAACGTTCCTGCCCCGCTGTATCCCAGATCTGTAGCTTCACCTTCTCCCCGTTGATCTCCACTGTTCGGATCTTAAAGTCCACACCGATTGTGGTGATATAGCTACCTATAAACAAGCAAACAAACACGCTTTCTTTCAAACAAAAAGAAACAAATAAATGAGGTCTTCTGTCAGAGTGGATATGAAGTCACGCACCTGAAAATGTGTTGTCTGCAAATCGTAGGAGGAGACTGCTCTTCCCTACTCCTGAGATGAAACACAAAATGAGGTTTAGAGCGGAACAGGTTTCCAAACAGAGAAAAGAAATATGCAAGAACATATGTATATTCTTTTTAGCATTTGATTATATGCTTAAAAAACAAACAATAAAATAAAAAATCAGTCTCAGGACTTTTGGGGGGGGGGGGGGGGGGGGGTTATGAACAACACAGGTGCAACTTTGAGTCTGGGTTTGGTTTCATGTGTTATCTCTTAGCAACATCATATGTAAGAGGGAACGTCAACATTTAACAGCTAATCCTTGTGTATCTAAAGATTTAGTTATTCAAGAAATACAGTCAAAGTTATACATAGTGACCCTGCACAGTGTGGTGGGGTAAGATAACCCTATATTTTAATTTTAATTGAGCTTACAGCTCAGTCAATGCAGCAGCAGACCAAACACAAGGCAGTGAACACCACAGAAGAAAGACAACAAACTGAAATATATATTAAAAAAAAATCACCTTTCCTGTCATAGCTGGAGGTTAGGACTCTGCTAGCATGCCTGTTGCTATTCCTACGCTTTGTCTTATTGTCCTCAAATATTTACTTGTACCAATAATAGAGAGCTCTCATGTTCCTGTGATCTCTACACTTTGGAGTTTAATTCAAACTGACAAAAACAAGCTTCTCAAAGAGGAGGCATTAGTAACCTGAATATGCCAAACCTTCCACTTTTATGGTTAAAAAGACAACCATTGTCTCCAATAAACTAGCACACTGAAACATATCAATAACAGAATAATCTGAGACACTTCCACCATCCTGCAGTCTAGACGCTGTCTGCTGAATGGCAGTAAATATAAAGAAATGCTTTTCAGAATTTCATCTTTCATAAGAAAAGTGAACTTGAGTCACTTATCATACATTCCAGTATGTTAACTGACTCATCAAAACAAGTTAGGCCCTACATCCCTACAGCATCATTGGCAGCTAAATCTAAGGTCACTAAATCTTTCCCAAACAAGCTCTGTACAAAACTGCAAACAGTTGAATTGGCATGCTGCAGCTGAGGGGACACTAGACCCTAAGTGTGTCTGTGTGTGGGTGTGTGTGATGCAGTGAAGGGCTTTGCTGTGCTGCCTTGTCCTGCAGCGGGAGCAGCCAGCTGATTGGGTTGTACTGCCAGGACTGGGGCTGTCAATGAAAGCAAAGATCATGGCTCACAAAGACTTCCAGCAGGACAAGGATTCACTTCTAAAGAGGGTGAAATAGAATTATTAAGTCGAGATACTACTTAAACAAAAGGCTCTATTCACTGCATGTACTTTTATCTCCAATTTATCTCCACCTGTGGCTGTAAAGCTGTCATGGAATTTAACATAAAGCAGATAAAGATTAGAAATAAATCCGTACTCATTGACATTTAAACTCACTAGCTTGGTATATACACTTTACTGAGATATACTTTGACTGATACTGACCACTTAGTATCACTTCAGTTTAGTTTGACTGGATGGATGAGAACAAACTTCTGCAGTGCAGCATTTCTCCACTATCAAGTAGCTGAGACTTTTGTGCTAACCAGCTAACTGAATAACAAAACCCACTGTAATAACTTGACCCAACTCTGTCGACTTCAAGCACTTATACAGACACAATTCTACTTCTTGGGATATCAGCTTCTAAACCCGACCAGACTATAAGATATTATTACCCTACATTATCAAGCCTGACACACTGATGTTAGCCTAGCTTTCTGCTAGCCAACATTACACAGCTAATATGAGATACAAACAAGAGGACTACGAGAGCCCCCGGAACGGTATTTAGGTCACAGGGTGGATTTTGTTATGGAGGTAGATCAAAAGCCTCGCCCAAAACATGAACAAAACCAACAGACTTAGAAAGACGAACCGCGAAGTTCTGGAGGCGGTATCCGGCCTGATCGGCTGACATGCCCAGTCCGGACACACAACCTCCGCCCTGTCACTGCCACAGAAATATGGCGGATGTGTACATTTCACTAATCATTTCCATGCATAAAATATAAAATAATACAAGGTGAGTGTGCGAGGGGAGTACACACAGGGCATTTGGTTGTACTTCAGCTTCCCCTCTTGTCTATGAAAAAAAGAAAAATACACGAAAAGGCCCACTTCCCGTCCCGCATCCCCGGCATCGGCTTACCGCTGTCACCGATGATGAGCAGCTTGAAGAGGTAATCGTAGTCCCTGGCCATGCCGGTAGCTGGTAGCTCACCCCCGCTTTGTAGCGCTTCTTTGCTTGGTTTGCTGTTCCGATTCCTTTGGCCCGTAAAATAAAATAAAAAAGCACCAGCCCCCAGATCCCCCTATTTGAAAGAAAACAGCCACTACAGATGGTTGGAAGTGCTAGCCCCCCGGAGCGGTGGCGTTTTTTCGGGGTTTCGCGGCGTCAGCAATCCTCTCCCTCCGCTGCAAACAGCCGGAAACTCCGCTTCCTTCTCTTGTGGAGCTGCACCCAAGTGTGACCCGGCTTCACTGCGCAGGCTCAGGCTACAGGCAGACGTACCAGTTCATCGATAAGCACTAGGTAGATGCTACAAGAATGGCCGTAAACGCTTTCATCAGTCAAATCACACTACCCAAACATGTATTATATAAACATTGCCCCTTCGATGTACTAACTGTACCTAAAATATATGCCAACAAATAAAACATTATGAAAGTTAGGGTTAATTCTTTTAAATTTAAGGTGTCCCTTTCTAAAGCTTAAATAGCTTCCAAATATTACACACACATTATTAAATCAAGATCTTTTTGTTTTTATTTCATATTGCCTTTTTACAACAGTATCACTGATAAGAATGATTTGTCTTATAAGAAGTTACCTTCCCCAAACAACTCAAACACAAAGTCCAAATAAAAGTTAACGACAGGGTTGCTGTTTCATTTCAGTGACAGTCTAAATGCTTGAAATCAGTTTGGTAAAATAAGTAGCAAAACACTGAAATATCAAAACAGATTTGGCATTTCATCTTCCAAATTAAGTTTAATACAGGAGAATAACCTGCATAATACACAAGATAAAAAAAAGTAAGATTTTGGGCTTGAAGGCCACTAAAACAATGATTGTAAAGTGTTATGGGAAGAAAAATAACTTTTTTGTCTTTTTTGAGGGGGAAAATTCAGTCAAAACACAACCCATCACAGCCTCTGCTCATGCAGAGCAAAACTTGAGCATGTGTGCTGAGTATCTGGGGTTCTCATACACTGAGGATTTGTTTATCAGGTCTTCTGTTGACATCTGTAGATTTCCTTCTCTTGTAAAGTCCTGCTTCATCATGTTAATATGGTGTCATCGATCTCTTCATTAGAGTCTGGCAGGCTGGCGATTTTTTTCAATGATCGGCGATGACACTCTGACAGCAGGTCGTTACTAGCAGAATCCAAAATGGCAGTAATAGCCTGACAGACACAGAAGAAATAGTTTAAAATCAGAAATAGCTTTTGACACAGAGAGCAACATCTATCAATAAATAAATAAACAGCAAGAAGCTGAAAGCTCACCTGCATGGTTTCCTCTTCTTGGCGGAGTCGTAACAGGTTGACAATGGTGTGTTCGCTCTGGGCTCTGACAGTGGTGTTCTTGTCCTTCGTGTTGTCCAACAGACTCTTCAGCAAGGGCTTGATGAGACTGGTTTCCATGGTGGGTGTTAATGGATCTTTGAAAACCCACCACAGCACCCGCTCTGCCACCAGTCTGATGTCACTGGACTGATTCTGAAGACACTGTGGGGGTCACACAGACAGCATTTGCCACTATAAAACCCAAATCTACAACAAAATTATCTAAAAGTTACTAAAATGATTTATTTCTCGTTTTATGGTTATGCTTTACATGCTTTATGGTTTGAGAAAAGGGCTCTTTAGATTTAAAAAATTTCTGCTGACCACAAGCCTGATGAGAAGTTTTCCTTCCTGACACTTTGTGTCTGATGGGTCCCTCTCACAGTACACAATAATTTGATCTCATAAATGCTGATTCTGCAACTAAAATTTCAAACCCAGGTCCTAAATAGTTTGGATGCTGAGTAAAATTAAATTTAAGTCAGAATGTGATCATTTACAAAGCTTGTAATCTAATAGTTGATTCACAACAGAAGGAAAATATTCTGAGACATAAAAATGAAACTTTTAACACATCTGCTCAACAGGTCAGAGTTTTCTTTGTTACAGTTTGTGTTTCATGATGCACCAAATGCTTAGAATCAATCAAAAGTCTGGATTGCAGGCAGAAAGGCAGGCAGGCCAGCAGCCGGATCTTTTTACTATAGAGCCATGATGTTTTAAAATACGTAGCACTGGTATATATGCTGGAATATTTACAGTCTTTGCAATTTTATGTTGAGGAGGAACATGATTCAGGATTTTCGTCACAATTTGTAGATGCTTTTATTTTTAGCAGATTGCTGACCCTCTATCCCTCCTTACCTTTGAGAGACTCAGCCTCTCTGAGGTGCTCCTTTACACACAAACATGTTTCAGATCAACCCTAATTAGCTGCAATATGTCCCTCCAGCTGTTTTTGTAGCTTCAATTACTTTTCAGTGTTTTGTTGTCCCCGTCCCAACAAAATCAAGATGAGCCAACAGTTTTTCATGTGTTTTCTACATTTTTATGTGAATAAAAATATAAGTTGAAGATTTTCATATCATTAGGTTCTGTATCTATTTACATTTTTACACAGTATCCTAATATCTCTGGAAATGAAGCTGTACTTTTGTAATAACAGCTTACATGATAAAACAGACTGTCTAATAATAACGGTCAAATTAATGAAAACTCTAATTTCTCAGCACTGAACAACATGCACAAAGTCACACAGAATGAGTGGTGAAGATATTTTAATGACTTGTCAGCACCCACTGCCAATGTGAGGGTGAGTGAAGAGAGTGTCCTTATCAGCTGAGTAACGGTCTTACCTTAACAAACTGTGTGATGGTGCGCTGTGAAACACTGCTACTTCCCTCTGTTCTGAGATGATGCCTCATCAGGTATCCCATAGCTCTGATCCCGCTGGTAGCAATGGGAATCTGGAAGACATGACACTATAACTAACTGGGCCGGCTCAGGCACCACGCTAATAAATTGTTTCATTTTGTCAGCAACTTTTAAATATTAGTGATAATGAATAACAAAAGCATGTTTCAACCACACCCAGATCTGTAAAGTAACAGATGATATTTGAGCTGTGCATGGTGACTAAAAAGTGGAAAACAACAAGTCTGTAAATCTCCATCTGCAAATAAATCAGCCTACTAGCTCCAATAAACCTCTATAAAGACTATTTGATATATTTTGTTTGCTTAATCCTCGTAAAAATAAAAAAATAAAAAAACATGATGTTGTAGATGGATACTCGGTTGGACATTTCTTAGCCAGGAGTAGTGACTTCTTTGAGGGGCTGCCCCTGAAGTTGCCAAGCAAAAAGCAGAAACCCCAGGAAGTCAATGCTCCCAGCTGAGGAACTGTGTAAGCATGTAACTCTAAATAAAACCACAGTACATTTCCCAGAAGATGGACTCCATTACAGGTCGAATTTAAAAGGCAGACGTATTCCTGCTACTGAACACGCTGTGCTCACCCTGTCAGCAGTGGCGTTGGCCAAAATCATCTCTGTCACAGTGTCGCAGTACTCCTTCCCACACAGCCTCTCAGGAGCAGATTTGACAGCTATGGCCAAGGCCAAGCTGCGGCCATGACGCACCATCCAGTCAACACCTGACATGTCGGCTGAAGGAGGCAGAGAATCATTAGTCCATACTTTCACCGTTAAGCTGATGGAGAAGTCAGGCTTTTAAAAACAGCTATCATTTTAGACTTAGTGATCATAAAGAGAAGTGTTACAGTAAACACGCTTACATGTTTATAAAAAGACATGAAAAACAGTGTTTGTGCTTATATTGTGTGAACTAAACACTATGTAGGAAGAAAATGGGAGATCTTTACTGTAAATATCAGTACAAACCTAAGACATGCTGAAGTAAGACACTCTTCAGCTCCTCCTCTGACAGGAAGGCACACAGCTCACCGATGCAGCCGGCTGAAGCCACACGGGTTGCATCCTGTGCACAAACACACACAGAAACACACACTAGACAGTCAGAGGTTTTGTCATTTATTCTCAAAATGGCACGAAGGTTCAAAACCACTTTTCACAAAACCACATCCTTTTGTCTGACTTCCGTTTTTTCAACTCTGATCACGGAGAAAATGACACCCCTGAGCATTCCTCAGTCAAATCTTAGTGCTTAAACATACACCATTTGTCTAATTGGCTATTACTTAATGTATTCAGTAACTTTTGCAGACCCTGCGGTGGAAAAGTGGGTGTGTTGCCACAGATTTAGTCCTTTTAGCTCTGCTTGATGCTGCAAGGCATCTGCCCGTCTCATCATACCTCATCATGTCCCAGCATGCCCAGTAATGTGGTGGTGATGTTCTTGCGAATGGCTGGGTCCACTTTTGATCCAGCCCCCTGGATGACGAACCTTAAGGCTTGGAGCATAGTCTCTCTGTCAACAAAGAAGAAAAACCCATCAAAACATCACCTTTTATGAAACAATATTTCACAACAATCTTGAACCAGACCACCAAAGCGTTCATGGGTTAAGAATGAAGTGTGCCTCCTGGGATTGTTGTGGTTAGTAGACTGTTCTCAGTCCTTTAATTCCTTCACATTTATTCAAGCAAATAGTTGTTTGTTTTTACCACCAGTCAGTTAAAGTATAAATGATCCCATAAATTGTGTTATACGTTGTAAAGTGAGTCAGATATGAATTTGTCAGTGCTCTCTGGTGGATGAATGATGCAATGAAGATAGCATGTTTAAACTACATATTGGTCAGACCTTGCACATTCTTATATAACCATGATGACACGAGCAGCTGACGCCTAAAGCAAAGTTTGAAACTGAACATTTTAGTTGGAAAAGGCTCTAATCAAAACAATAAACAGCGATTTAACTGAAAATAGTTCACAAACTTTGGGGAGCTGTTACTTTTTTCTCATAATGGACTGAGGGCACACCTGACTCCAGAGTCCTCAGCGTTGCGGATGGCAGAGAGCTGTTCGGTAAAGAGCGGATCAACCTTTGTGTGGATGGAAACCAGCTGACCCAGTGCCTCTGCGGCCCTCAGTCTCACCGCACGGCTGGAATCCTGCAAGGCCTTCAGGAAGGTGGTCTGCAGCTGAGGCAGAAAGGGCTTCAGGGCAATGCCCACCTGGTGGAGGGATATACTCCAGAGGTTACACTTTGACCATCTGATGATGTTTAAAACAGTTTTGGACTATTTAAGATATTCTGTTGGAGGATGCAGCTACGGACCTTTGCCAGCAGTAGGGTGAGAGTCTCCAGCAGAGCGGTCTTCACCGTCCAGGCAAAGCGGTCTCCCAGGATACGAATAAGAGGTCCAGTGATGTTCACAACTGAGGGCCGTAGAGCCTCTGGAGAGGTCAGTTTGATGACCCCTCCTAAAGCTTTAGCTGCCTCTTCTTTCTGCTCAGGACTGCCAGTCAGGATACCTTCTCTTAGGACTGGCAAGATACAGGTCACACCCTATGCCAACAAAGAGGGGCACACAGGAAATGAAACCACAAAAGTCTTTCTATCCGGTGAAGATTTTGTAAGCAGCTTCTTGATTCACAAGTCTATAACTCTGAAATTGCTTCTTTTCTGAAGTGTAAGAAAAAATTGTAATTGAGCAAAATGAGCAAAAAACTGTGACAAAGGTGTTCTGGATCAAATCAACTCGATGATGGGTGACATGAGGGACTTCTGTGAGGTGCAATCATGAGACATGCAACTCTTGTCATCTGTCCAAGGTTAAATCTGAAATGGCCAAATGGCTGCTGTGGCAAAGGAACCAAATTTGTAGCACAGACGTTTGTTTTAGTGCTGCTGTAATAATGTCCTTGTGTTTACTGCATCAGGAACAGCCTTCTCACCTTCTTGGGCAGACAGAAACCAGGCAGGTGTTGACCCTTCACGTCTCCAGATACTGATCTAATGTCCCGATGCAGGTCATCGATTAGAGCCAGCTGGCTGCTTGCATCCAGTTTCTACAGAACACATACAGATCAGTCTCAGATTCAAAACCATCTAACAAGGAGACAACATCAATGCAAAGACCCACATGTGAAGATTTACTCATGTTCATAGAAGCACACCTTAGTGATGGAGTTGATGGTGTCCCAGCTCTGAGACAGCACCTCAGGGTTGGAGTCATTCAGAAGGCGGATAAGGCCTGATAACAGGGTGCGTGTGTGAGTGCTGTAATCCAGGCGGGTGCGAGCAAAATAGGCCCTGAGGATGGTGATGGCGGCCTGTCTGAGGCCAGGGTCGGTGCCTCGAGTGGCCTCCAGCAGGTCTTCTATGATGATCCGTTGACCTACCTCATCCTCCACTGAGAGGATGACGGTCTGACAGCTGCACAACTCCTGAATCAAACAGAACAGACTAATTTAATTATTGTTGCAGTATAAAACAGACACGGACGGGCGTCCTTTAAAGAAAAGGAACAAATATTAAACAGTGTCGCAGGCAAGACTGATGTATTTTGGTAAAATCTGAAAACCTGAGCAATCTTTCTTCTGAATTCTGATAGATTCAAATAAGGATAATAGTTATCTATGAGCATGAGGGAAGGAGAAAACGGATTTTACCTGCACTTCTTCCTCTGTTCCAAGCTTTCCTTTAAGGGAGGAGAGCAGGGCGGGCAGGATGACCCCGAGGTGGCGGGTCAGAGCATCTCCAGCCACAGCAGACAGGAAGGCCAACACTCGGGTGTTAACAGGGGGCGCCGTCAGCTGGTACAACCACAGAGGATATTCACTTTAGACACATACAAAGACACATTATAGACCTGCGACAAGCTGACTGTTTACCTTTGGAACCAAGTACGGCAGCACAGAGCGACTCTTCACCGCCATGACTTGCTTCAGGCCGTCCAAAGCGAACTCAGCTGTTTCCTCATCATCCTGGAAAATCCCATTCAGTGTGTTTTAAAGATATTTTTAAATCCTTCTTTGATTTGTTACTACATTTGTGTTTTCTGTGACTCACCAGCTGTTTGAGCAGCATAGGCAGGATGTCATCCAAGGCCTGGTGTCCGATGGTTGCATGGAGCTGCTCAAACGTTTTGGCTGCAGCCTCTCGTACCTCCTCCAGAGGGTCACAGAGGGCCTTCCTGACTGTAGGGACCAATGACTCAGAGAAGACAAGGACCTACAGTACAAATACAAACAGCTTAATAAAGTTATACTGCTCTAAAATGTCAATGCTCAGGCAAGAGTGGCAATATAAAGTTCCTGTCAACACACTGCCAATGTGGGCTATTTAACCAAGTCTTAAAATCTCGAGAGAAAAGATTTTAAAACAAGAAAGCAGGTGGTAGAGCAGGTTGACCCATAACTGGAGGGTTGCTGGTGCTCCCACTTCATCCTGGTAGATCTGTCCGTGGGCAAGAACGGTTTCCGTTCTGGCGTCTGGATGCTTGGTCAAAGAGGTCGTTGGTGTGGGCTGGCATGGCTACACATGTAGCTTCCCACCAGGCGTGAATGAATAATTGTTTCACCGCTTGTTTAAGATGTTTTTATATATTAACCCTTTCATGCAGTTACATATTTGATAAATACAGTTTCTGAGACCTTTTGCATCTCTTTATCATAAAAACTTTGCTCACAATCCCGTTCTGTCCCCTGGTGGATACCTTTTGCACTACAATAATTTTGACATGACACTGTAATAAAAGGTAAAAGCACAAAAATATATATATATATATATATATATATATATATATATATATATATATATATATATTTACATTTTGTTAAAGGACCAAATAAAGACTTCAGATTAAAAAAATGGAATATCCTCCCCATTTTTCCTTGGGTCGGGCTTTAAAAAGTTATGATAACTCAGTTTTGAAGTGTAGTTCTCATGATTGATTATCTATCAATATGGAAAAAGCATGTCTCTCCTCCTGTAGCGGCTGGTCCAACAATAACCTGTGTTTTACAGCATCTGTGCTACTCACCGCATCTTTGCTGGTGGACTTCATGATCTCACTGAGACCAATGCAGACGCCCTGCCTCTCATCACTCTTATCAGAGCGCAGTCCGTCTTCCAGGATGGGAATGATCTCAGGAAGAATCTTCTCTCCGAGCTTCCTCACCAGATCACCTAGTGTCCGAGCAGCAATCTACAACCACACCAACACAGTCAAAGACTTGTTGCAAGTGTTTTTTTTTTTTTTTTAACACCATTAAACAAACCAGTGCTGAGCAGGAAGTTCTGTCATACCGTTCTCTTATCAGGGCAGGTGGAAGCCAGGAAGCCCAGCAGCAGAGTGAAGAGAGTTGGGAGGATTTCTCTGAGAGTTCTGGGGGTGTTGGACACCACAATCTTCCATACATGGAGAGAAGCCTGTCGGACCACCAGCTGGGTGTCTGAGCGCCCCATGTAGAGGCCTGAGAGAACACGGTTACGTCGCTCAGCTCCCAGGGCGGAAATAATCGCCTGTGGAGGAAAAAAGTCAAAGCTGAGCAAAGCATTAATACTTAGCTAAAAGATTTCAATGTCTTATCTTTGTGATGGGAGGTACGAATGTAAATAACTAGATGAATCTGTCCAAAAGAAATGTTTTCATACTTTATTGGATGCAGCTGTTCCAAAGTTGTCATCCTCTGATGCCGTTTCTGTGGTCATCTTTCCTGTTACTCCAGAGATGTGGAACAGCAAGTCTCCGAGCAACTGGACAGAGCTGAACCTAAATAACAACAAAAGAACAATGTTAGCTGATATGCAAGTGATATTAATTTAACTGTAGGCATCTTACAAGATCTGACCTGATTCTCCACAGGTCATCAAACAGGCCTTGTTCCAGCTCTGGAAGCAGCAGCGCGATGGCAGTCTCGGCGTACATGCTGATGATTCGTTGGCCAGCTCGCAGTGCCGTGTCTCTCACATACTCGTTCTCATCAGCCAGAGCCTGGAGGACCAGAGACAGACAGGTTACAGGTCACTGAGTTAAACAGTCAGCTCTACTGACATATGTCTACCCTTAAATCCCTTTTCATACAGCTGAGAGCAACACCAGCTAAGAGTCAGAGTTATGCGGCCAAAAGTAAAAACTCTGCACAGTCGGCACCTTGAGAATGCAGGGGATGATGGGTCCAACATAAGGAGTAAATTTATCTCCAAAGGTGAGAGGCAGGTAGATGAACATCATGATGTAGCCATCTCTGACGTGGGAGGCAATGTCCACCTTGCTGGCGGTCTGCACCACATCCGGCATCAGCTTGTCCAGCTTCTCTACTCCCAGTCCAGCCATCACCTCCGCCAGACCTGTGAAGGCCACCACACTCTTCATTCACTGACTCAGCTGCTGGATGATATCAAGCACAAAGGATGGAGTGGAGAAGAAGATCTGACCTTGTGCAGCTCCAGATCGGTCCACAGAGCTCTGCTCAGATGCCAGAGTTTCCATGAGCCACGGCAGCAGGTCGTCAAAGCAGGACTCACCCATCCCCTTCACCATGGCACCCAAGGCTTTTGCAGAGACCGTACGTACCTAGACAAGACAGAAGATGGTGACGCTCCAGTTTCACACAAACAGCACATATCAGTAGATGTTTCTACTATACCATAGCTGTGTTATCAACACTAAACCCACCTCAGGCACTGGGTCCAACAGGGAGGCCTTCAGCCCAGGAATAACGCTCGGCAGGTATGGTGACAAATCCTGTCAGCAAACATACACCATACCATCAAAACCTGTACGAAACACGGACTTGAAGGATGGTATTCAGTTAACTATGAGCACCTTCTGGTCAGTGAGAGAGTACATGTTGCCGATGATCTGAGCGGCCATCTTGCGGGTGTCAGTGGAGCGATCCTGGAAGGCTCTCTGGACGATGGGCATGATGAGAGCCAGGGAGGGGGCATCAATGAAATGTACAAACTTGGTGTCAAGTAACGTCTGCAGGCAAGTCTGGGTCTTTCTGGATGGATCTGTGAGGGCGTCTAACAGGATGGGAGTGATGGCTGGAAGAAGAGCAAAGACACAGTTCACATTCAACCGATTTTTTTCTGTGCAACAGTCTACTTCTACTTTTTTCTTTGACAATCTACAGGGAACAGGTCCCTCTGTGGTGGCAGCTCTGCCTCATGAATATGAGTCACCTACCCAGGATTTCAGGGTTGCGGATGACAGAGCCAATCTGTCGGAGGGCCTGCTGGCCGGCCTTCTGCACCTTCACATGGGAATCAGTCAACACCTCTGTCAGCTTAGGCACGATGCTTGGCAGGCAGGAGGACAACTGTTTGGGAGCACAGTAAGCCATGGCACCCAACAACTCCACCGACCCTGAGAGAAAGAGAGGAGAGAATCACATGAAAAAGACCTGTCACCAGTTCAGTAAGTAAATGTTAATAAAAATAACTAAAAACTATACAGCAGAAAGTACTTAGTGTGATGAGATTAAATGAGAAGCAAATATTTTAGCTAAACTTTAAATAACCAAATAATAATCTGGTTAGAAACCTTATGAGTTCCTCACCTGCTTTAGTCCTCCATGACTCCTCCTCCAGAGCCACCAGCAGGGAGGGGAGGACCAGTTTCACCCCGTGAGCGCTCAGGTTCCTCATCACAGCCTTGGCACAGTCATCTGCAGCCTGGAGTGAGAAGGCAGGAAACTATTTTAAACAGGATGCTGCATGTTTTAATCCTTAAAGATCCAACTCAGGTACGTTTAAATGCACATTTGCACAAACACAATGTTACAGAAAGATGTCTCAGGATTTATTGTTAGACACTGGGATGTAACATTTGGCATGAGGACTTCCCTAAACTGGAAGTCAGATGTCAAGTTGGTACCTTTCAAACTTTGTGACACACACACGCCCACAGCAACACACCCACCACCCAGATGCCGATGCTGCGTGTCACCTGTGCCACCTCATAAATATGCAAAACATATTTATATGGCTCCTACAATACTTGCATTAATTTTTGTCTTTCTCTTGTTTAAGGTAAACCTTAAAAACATACCCAACTGACCTCATTTTCCACTCATCCACCCATGTCTCTGTGTTTTATTGTTTTGTTTTTTCATGTAAGCAACCAAAATGACATTTCTTGTCTCTACTTCACCGATCAAAAAACAAGAGGTATTTTTTTTTAATATTGTCTTTATTATCCATTTTTCTTTCTGTATACATTGATTAACCTCAAGAAAATTAAATTATTTATCTTGCAAATGATGAATTGTATTGAAAAGAACAGATGAAACATTGCAATAATTACTATGTCTTGTTCCATCTTCTGTTTAATGTGTCACTGTGTCCAACACACCTGACTAAATTAATTAATGGGACATTTTGCAGGACTTGACAACAAGCTGTTGGATCCATTTGATTTGAATCTGGTGTGATGGAGCAGGGAATATCAATTACCTGCAGGACAGTGGCCCTCAAGGAACACTGTATGACACCCCTGGTCCAACACATTCCATCATTTTGGTTACAGTTGGTAAAGTACAAGAGCTGGGAACCAAAATCAGTTTTTTGACTGTCTTGTCAGTCCTAATACAGCTTGAAAACACTTACTCCAAAGAGATTCACATCAGCTGCAGTGGAATCTGATGCCAATGCAGTTCCCCACTGCCCACTCACCTCTCTGACATACTGGTTTCCATCCCCAAAGCAGAGCAAGAGGTGTGGCAGCACATGGACAACATATGGCTCAAACAGCTTCCCCAGCATGTTACACAGCATCTCAAAGGCAAACAGGGCTCCTGCAAAGAAACACAGCTGTTCAGCACTTTTTCTTCAAGATAAAAACAAAAAACAAACAAAAAAACAAAAGGATTGTCTGTTGCTGACATTTCCATTTGTGTTAAAGGGGCCTAAATGGTGTATATTTTATACCCTGTAGCAGACACACTGAGGCTGAAAAGCACAAAATCTGTAGTAAAAGGTAGAATTATACAAACCAAACAGTTTTTAATCCTCACTGACCTTCCCTCCGTCTGAAGTTCTTCTTGTCCTGGATGGCATCAGTTAGTGTGGTCATTATGTCCTGCTGTTTGAGCGCCAGAATCCCAAGACCTTTGACCAGGCCAGCCAGTCCATAAGCTGCTCCCTTCCTCTCTGCATACTTATCACTCTCCAGCAGGAGTTGCAGCAGGTTCTGCACAATTCCTGCAGCATCCTCCTTGATGGCAGGGACTAAAGGAGGTAAGCAGCTGGCCACTGACTCCTGGACCTGGTGTGGATTTGGAAATTGTATAAGATGATGCAATGAATTCCTAATTACTTAATATTAATAAATATCAACATTATCTGCAGAGGTCATATGAGGTGCAGGATGACTTGTTTACCTGCTGTGAAGGCGTAGAAAGAGCAGTGATAAGCTTGGCCACAATGGGTTTGACTTTAGGGTCGCTTTTGTCCAGATGTTTGGCTAAGGATCCCATGAGAATAACCACACTCTGACGAACAGAGTCGTAGCTGGCATCCTGCGGGGCGTTCTTCAGAAACTCCTCAAACACTGGCAGGAGGGAGCTCACGTTATCCTGACACAGAAACATGAGGCATAGCACAAGGCAATAAATAATAGATGAATGGAGTATTTAAAAAAAAAAAAAAAAAAAAAAAAACAGCAGTACCTTGCCATGTGTGTTAAGAGCTGAGAGGGCGGCATCCAGCATGCAGCGCCGCACCTCAGTGTGACGATCATTCAGAGCATCAGGGACAAAGAAAAGAAAGAGAGGCGTGACCTGGGATTCATCCAGGTACTGTGACAGCTTGTTCAGAGCCAAAGCAATGCCACACCTGGTAGAAACAAGCAGGAAAGAGAAACAAGATGAAAAACTGAACTAATGTGGCATTCAAACACTTTTAGACCACAGCTTGACTAATGTTTTTGCAGGTCTCATACCTGGCTTCCCACTGGTCAGGTGGAGCTTCAGAGATGACTCTACCAAGTGCATCCAGCACAGGAGGTGGCCTCTTCAAAAGGAAAAAAACATTAGAGGTGGTCTAATTCATCAAGTGGTATTTAAAGCTGGGTATAGCACAAAGTCTCACATAAAGCTTCTGATGATAGAGTTCAGTGAGCTGGCCAAGCACTGAAGCAGACTGGTCTCTGTACTGGGACACGGCATTGGACAGAGCTTCTGCTGCAGCAGATCGGATGGCCTCCTCATGGTGAGTGATGTCTCCGATCAGCAGGGAGCAGATCTCAGGGACCAACTCCAGATCCAGAGACTCCCAGAGTCTGAGAACGACAGGCCAAGATATCGGCTCAGCTAGTTTCCCAACATGTGGAAAATAACATTCACCAAGAAAACAAACTATTTAAAATAATTAAAGCTGAAAGAAGCAATGAGCGGCTCTCCGGCTTGTGTTGTAACACACAGACATCATGTTGACTTCATGTGACCACTAGATGGCACTCTGACTGTGAGTGGGGACTGATGTGCAAACACTGAGCTTGGGAATGTTATAAATATATCATCAGTGTGGGTCAATGCACCACTTAGCAACAAAAACTTCCTGTTTCAATGTGAAGGGTTTACAGGAAGCCACTGGAATCACGAAGGCAAGCAAAATGAGGTATTAAAATAACTGTTCTGACCAAGGTTGACATAAATGTGCAGGACTGGCTTGGACTAGTAATTTAGACTAAGTTATGGCTCTGACAAAATATTTACAAATACATGTGTTCAGGATCAGACTGCCATACAGCATGTTTGATTTGGTGAAGAATCGTTGTTGTATGTGGGAGTTGCATGAATTAAATTTTTTTACAGCAAAGCAACAAATTCATTCGGGTACATGGTCACACCCACACATCTGACCACGCCCACGAATGAAAAACCAAGCTTTTCATAACTTGTAATCATTTTAGTGTCAAAAGTGTTCTCACCAATTTTGAAAGCAATGTAATGTAATCTATAGGACAAGTGTTAAAATGCAAAATAAGTAAAAATAAAATAAAGAAAAATCACAAAAACCGCCCATTTGAGCCAAGGTGATGACTTCCTGTTGGTTTTATACCATGGCCAGATGATTTTTTTAAAAATCAGTCTTATATGTAGAATATGCATCAAAATTCATAGATTCATGAGGTGTAGTTTCAGAGCTGACACAGTATACGATGCTGCTCTATCAGTTTCTCCCAAAAATACCCAAAAATATAAAACTTCTCACATTGCCCGGTGAATGCAAAAAGTGAATTGAGAAAGAAAAAAATAGACAAAAATGAGCATATTTCATACTTTTCAGCCAAAGCACGTCCTTCCGCTTCAACATCAAACCTGGCAACCCAGAGCCTGCGCAGCAAACTCATCCCACTGGTCTCTGTGCTGTCTGTTGGCAGGGCAAACTCCATTTCCAACAATCCCTGAGCATAAAAAATATTAATACATATTCAGAGATCAGGCCATGTTCACACACTACTAGTAAACAGTTTGGACACACCTAGCCACATACTGAGATACTACATCTACCCTTCCTTCTGGTAATGTTCATAAACTGTTTGATTTTTACACATTTACCACAAGTTTACAAGTCTTACCCTGAGGGCAGCATCCCGGACAGAGAAGCAGGGGGAAAGCAGGGCGTTGAGGAGGACGTCGATCTCTGGCTGCTCAGCAACGGTACAGCCGTCTCCTCCTCCACCGCTGGTGCACAGCGCTGTCAGGCACTGAGATGCCAACACCTGAAATACAAATACCACAAGACTAAGCAGCCAGTTGACGTGGCTAGACTGGCCTACTTCAAGAGCGCTAGCAAAACTCAACAAAAGCCAAAATAAAATCAAAACTGACAAAAAGCAAAGTTACATACATTCTTACAGTATGAGCCCCTGTGAATTAAGGATGTCATGGTTACTTAATTTCACAATAAAATCGCGGTATTAAACGCCATGATTAATTAATCGTAAAGATCCCTCAAAATCCTCACTTTTCATAAAGAATAAGTCTTTTGTGTTCTGGTGATGGCCACACAGTCTATCTTAGTGGAAGAAGCTCATGTAAGTACATGGGCATCTGGATCAATAACTCACCATGATGAAAAGTTCATGGTGATGTTCTGTTTGTCAAACTGGCTCAAAGATTGCACTTTTTACCAAGACTCAGACTGTTTGATGAGAGCGGGATGATTACAACGACTTTCTACACTTCTCTTATTGAAAGTCTGATCAGATATGGGATGGTAACTTGATGGTAAAATCCAGTTATTTATTCTTTATAGATGAAAGAGGATTTAGTTGGAACTAGACTTGTAAGTTACTTTACTTTGTTTCTTTATTTTTTGTTACTATGGCATCAAAAGATAGAAATAAATCAAAATTTTAAGACCTAGAAACTGTTCATGTGATTTTTACACATTTGTGGTGTTGTGAAATGAATTAATGCAAAATAATCCAGATAACTGTGATTATTTCTTTCACAATAATTGTACAAAGAACATAATTGTAACATCCCTACTGTGCACTAGCTATCCTCCCTGCAGTGCACTGGGGGTGTTTGTCCTGCAGTATTGTTCTATGACCTGCCCACAGCTCACTGGGTTGTTGTGAATGTCGTTGCATCTGCTCTAAAAGAGTCCCAGTGGAACTCTGTTCTATCAGTGTCAAACACCAGTTCAGTCAAGTGTAAAGTTCCAGTAATGGTCAAAAGCAGACATTTTTACATAGACGGATGTGGACATGTGGCATAATAAAGTCCACTATGTAGACAAAAGGGCTGCTGCTGAAGAAATCACACGTAGGCCTAAAAAGAAATATCTGTATGCAAAACTGTACAGTTAATGCAGATATGTTACCCTGATATGAAACCAAATGCTTCTCTACTAAATGAACCGTCACCATTTGCTTACCTGGAGTCTCGGTGTGGCTGTAGAAATAACTCTGGTGAGAAGCAGCAGCATGTTGACACGTGGAAGTAATTCTGGTCCGTTCTAAGACAAGAAAACCAAGATTATTTAAAGGTTAAAGATTCATTTTCAGCTGTTTTCTTTAAACTAACAAAAGAACAATAAAGCCAGCAGTCAGCCACCTGAACACGAGCGGTGTCAGTGATGTTCTGGTAAATAGTAAAGCAACTGTTCAAAATAATTCAGAATGTTTGAATCTACCTCGTCTATAACAAGGTCATCGTTGTCTGTGTTGGCCCGAAGCTGTGAGTGTTCGTTGACGACCTGCAGCGCTCTGATCATCATGTTCTCCGTCTCCTCGGTGCTGTCCGATGACTCCCTGAGTGTGGCGTTGAGGAGGGGGAAGCAGAAGGAGAAAGCAGGAGCAGACAGGGGAGCCACGTCTAACAGAAAACAGAAACAATCCAAAAAATAAATAAGTGGACAGTTTCCCAGCAACAAGTCTCTTTTCTTATCTTAGCTGAGCGAATAAACTGCTTATTTGTGTATATGCACGTATGCACGTTGGATATGTGGCTGCTGTTGGAGAGTGCTGCTTTCACTGTCCCCTGCTGTACAATCAATAAAGCTTGTATTCTACTCTAAAAAAACTGACTTTATCTCTCCTTCTGCATCTGTGACACAAAAAGAGGCCGATCTTTGTACCCTCTTACTCTCTTTGTCATGTTAAATAAATTAAACAAAATGCAAGTTCCTACATGAATATAGTGAAGCACAGAAAGGGATTTAGCAGCAAGTCACCACACAAAGATAAACTGAACTAAGCATCCCAGAATAAAACCAGTTACTTTACAGAGACAATCCCTCTATATAAACCCTCTTACTGTTTGGCTGGACCCTCATTGGAAAACACTCTGGACATAAAGACAATATTTGGAGGATGGCAGAGAAATACATAGACTCCGATTCTTTTATTAGTGCTTAAAAACTATTTTGAATCAGGTGTATTACAACGGGGAAACATAAAAAACTTCAAGACAGTGGCCCTTACGGACCAGAGTCACTCATCCCTGTTCTAGATGCAAACAAACAAACAAGAAATAAATTGAACCTTATTTGCATTTTAATAAATACAATAAAGGTTTTTAAAATCAGACACAGAGTGTTAATGAATTCACATGCTGTGTAGAATTATTCAAGCTTTGCAGTTTTTTTTTTTTTTAGCAGGACCTGGTCTAATGTGGTCATCGTCCCCAAAAAAGCAGAGGAATCTCTCTTTGTGTACAATGAAAATCAGAATCTACCTTCAACGTCATGCTGACGTCTCTGAACGTTTTTTCATCCACGCTCAGTGCCAGCATTTAAAGATTGATGTTATTTTTAAACGATGGCAGGTCATTTCTGATTCTACATGCTCGCATGTTTGCAATTCTCCTCCGCGCTGATGCGCACACACAGACGAATGTGTGCCGGAAAATATGTGGCGTGAAGGAAACAACTTCTGCATTATATAACATTATAATGTCATACAAGAAAAAAAAATAAAAACATTCTAAAAAGCTGCATTTGTTATTTTTATATCTATATTTAAATTTATTAGTTAGTTCTTTAGCATTTTTAGCCATTGTGGAAGGTCCAGAAAGCCACTTGCAGCTCCGGAGCTGCAGGTTGCAGACCACTGGTCTACGGGTGCAGCTACTCGTCAACTAGTGATGAGCGGGCCGCCCCCTAACCCCGCGGTTTCCCGCGGTTCGGGTTGGGGCGGGTCAAAGAATTTTCGCTTCACTGTGGGGCGGGTTGGGTTGGGTTGGTTTACTATTCTGAAATATCTAGTTCTATCTATTAATTTTATTTTTTGTCAAACTGAAAATAAAGACCTTAATCAGTGTCTACATTTTGTTACTATAATATGTAAGACAAAATATTTATCAGTTATTTAAACACAGGTCACGTTTTATAACGTAATGTCCACGTCGGCACGTAGTAGGCTACGCAGACTACGTGCAGAAAGCGCCAAGCAGACAAGCAACAAAAGATGGAAGAAGTGTTGAATAATATTCGTTCGGGAGTTTACGTCCTTAAAAAGAAGAAGGAGGGTCAAATGGCTAAATCACAGGTTTGGGTCAGGTTCAACGAGGTAATCAGTGCAGACAACAACAGCAGCATTGGCTATGTGCTTTATAACACTTAAACGCTTTAAAACACTTTATTTATTTGCCTATTTATGTTTATAGGCTTAACGTTCAAATGAAAATACATTTTGTGTTGCCAGTTTCCAGTGCCAATTTAGGAGACCATATGCACCTTTCTCAGACTAAATAAAAGCATTCGTCAATGTCATAAGATGTGTTTTAATGGGGCGGGTCGGGTCGGGTTAAAAAAATAGAAGCGGAGGTGTGGGCGGGTTGGTGCGGTCCAATGTTTTTAAAAGAGAGGGACCCGCGGGTCGGAAAAAACCCCGACCCGCGCATCACTATCGTCAACGTCTCTGCTCATATGTGTGGTCTAGCATTGGTTTAAACTGCAGTTGGATCTCTAAACCAATCATTTTCCATGTCCTGCTCAAGTTCTGACTGGCTAGTGATGTGTTTGGTTGAGAGCAAAGCTGCGTTCCTGTCACACCGCCGGAGGATTCACTCAAAGTGACAATAGCCCTCATTACCACACATGAATTAATCAAATCGCCTCTCTCTCTCTGCACCCTGGAGACCCAACACAGAATACTTTAAGCTCTGCTGTTATTTATCTTTCTTTTTATATTTGTGCTCCCTCCCTCTGACCCCCACGCTATATTCTCATAAACAAGTAAACGCGTTTACCTCCAGCTTTGCCTTCTCTCTGTGGGACAGTGTAGTTATGCAGCAGCAGCACAGTGCGGTGGGCTGCTGTGTTCAGGTCCTCCTCTCCCCAGGCCTGGTCCAGATCACATTCAGGCTTCAGCAACCGTAAAGTCACATGACCCACAAGCAGAGCTAGGAGAAGAAAATAACACATCAATAAGTAGTGAGATCCTGAATTTTGATGTCAGGGTTACAGTAGTGTCTATTAAAACAATCCGTACCCAGATGATGCAGGTGTTTGGGCATGAGGCACACTCCTATGTCCAAGAAGACCTGCTGAATACGAGGAGCAGCCAGAGGGGAGTGGAGCAGGGGCATCAGGACTTGGAGGACCCCGGGGAGCTCTCTGGTGATCTGAGCTGGTTTCTCTTTCAGAGTGGCCTCGAGCAAACCCACCACGCTCTGCAGCTCCACATCCATCTGAAGAGAGCAAGAAGTCAAACAAGAAGAAATTAAAACACTACAACAGAAAATTCAGCTTTCATCTGTGTAATCTCAGCTCCATACCCCCCGAAGTCTTTTGCGAACAGCCGACTCCTTTTCCAGCTGGATTTGGATCATTTCCTTCTGTTTGCTGGTTAGCTGCACCTCATCTTTGATGCCCTTTTTCTTCTTTAGCTCCTGGGAGATAAAACAGGGGATACAACATTCAAAATACATTTCCTGACTTTTATTCCATTAAAAGGCAGTGATAGTGATAACTTCGGTCTACCTCCTGTAACTCCAACTCAATGATCTGCTCCTTGTAGGAGTACGCCTTGTTCTCTCTCTTCATGTTCACTTTCTTGGTGTTTTCCTTCTGGGCGCTGCAGTTAACACATGTAAGACAGGAAGAGATGAATACCAAACAGACTGCAGCTGAGCTCAGGGGTCCACATGATCAGAGGGGCTGAGTGTTACCTCTGGATGATGCTGTCATCGTATAGCTCTCCGTCAGGTGTTAGCATGATGGCGTACTCTTCCCTGGTGACCTGAAGCAGAGTGGGTTGGGAGAGCCCTTCGATGACATGACTGATCACCCGCGGCAACAGCTTGTTGGGGGAGAGACCAGAGAGGGCACCGACTGCATTTTTTACTGCCTGCAGAGAAATACGAAATTTCACAACGGTGCTGTTTCACCATTTATTCAGATAAATGAAGCAGATCTTGGTGAATGTTTGCTTGACAAGTTTTAATCCTGTACTGTGAGGGAGAAAGTGTGAATGGTTGTGAAAACAAAAGATGAAAGGCTGGGCTACTATCATACCTGGCTGTCAACGTTGACCTGCAGCAGATGTGGCAGAATAGCTTCAAGATTCTTTTCTATGAAATCTTCTGTGTTTATCTTCATGGATGAGAGCAGAACAGGCCACAGCCCACTGCGAGCTTTGACTGAAAACATAGCGATGTCAGCACAGTTTTCCAATAATCCAAACAATCTTCAAATCATCTAACACTCGGTTTTATTCTCGTACCTATGGATGGATGATGAGTGACGATGAGGATTTCCATGGCCAAATTCTCTGCTTCAACAGGGTCCCCCCACTGGCTGGCTGAGGAACACACAGCACACAGTGCGTCCAGCAGCACACGAGGGGAAACGTAGCTGCGACCCAGCTCAGTCAGCTCTCCTGATTCGGACACCAGGACGTCCTGGGGCAAAACCTGGCATTTTTACAACATATAGTTAAATTCTTTCTTTAGTCTAAAAACATATCAACAACAACAAGAACCGGCCCTGGTGGCTTGGTATGTGCTGAACATGGTAAGGTACGACGTGGCTGTAATAGATGACCAGTTTGTACTTTGTGTTTGTTGATGACCACTCTAAGTTCTCCCAGAAGGCCGTGGGCAAGACTGGATCCACCCAGGGAGGAGAGCAGCTTCTTGACGGTCTGCTGTGCCCTCTTCCTCACACGCCAGCTTCGAGACAGCAGAATAGCAACTACGGCGTAATGATACATCCTACAGAGCAGATACAGATTGAGGAAAACGAGCCAAACATTAAACAGTGAATTTAACAAGTCATTGTAGCCAGCAGCAGCACCCAGAAACTTAAAGCGCTTGAAGTTATTCTCCTTGACCTTGAATGTTGTGCAAAGTGGCATTTTTATTAGAGCTTATGTCCACGATCATTGTCAAAAAAACAAAACAACAAAAAAAAAAAAACAATCCATGACAATGGCTTGGTGGAGGTCCTCACTCTCCTCACTCATATTTACATGTTGTTGCACACTGCATCTGCCTTCTCTGAGGTTTAATTTGTCATAATTTACTTTACCTGGTTACATGTCAGAGAGCAGCAAATGTTTTCGACTCTTGCAACTTTTTTGTACTTTTATCTAGGGCTGGGCGATTAATCGAATTTTAATTACAATCTGGGTTTTCAACGATCATAAAAACGAGATGGTCCGATTAATTGCTCCTTCTCAGTTTCCTCCTGTGCCGTTTTCAATTGCAAATCTAGCGCCACTTGCAGCGCTCTGCTGAAGACTCCTCCCACAGTCCCTGCTGCTTTGGTTTTATTCAACCCAAGTTGCAAACACCTCTCAAGTTGTGGGCTTGCATGATGAGGCGGAAATCGGTTCCCTCCTCCAACCAAGCAACAGGCGACATTTGTACATGTGAAATGTTGCGCTCGTTCACGTAGACGTGCACACGGGGGCTTGCTTGTGACGCGACACGAGAGAACTTTAGGTTAAGAAATTAACCCTGGTTCTCTGAAACATGAGTAAGGTATCTCTCTATGGAACACGCCCCCAGAAGCCCTTTTTCATTACGCTAGCTGTGAGCATTGTGCACGCCTGTCCCTCAAGACTCGAAGGCTCGTGCTAGCCTGTCGTCCACAGACCCAGTGATGGGGGTAACCTTCCCACCAGCACAGCAGCTGACTGAGAGTGCTCAGGGAAACGCCATCCCCATGGGCATCAGCTGGGTCGACCAGCTAGATGCTGTTACCCTGTTAACCAACCCTGACGAGCAACCCAGTCATGAAGTAACTCCTCTTTCCGCCAAGAACCCCGTCCAGGGAGGGTCGGCGTTTGACTGGGCTGACATGGAAGAAAGAGGTTATTCCCGCCTGCCTTCGGTCGAACCTCTCCTGGCGTCCCACCTCCATCCCACCCAAAAGTCCACCATGACCACGGCAGGTTCTACCCGCCGCCTTTCTCATTGCAGGAGCACGAGCAGCTTCACACTCTCTGCCCTGTGCGGGCGCTACGCATTTATGTGGACAGAACACCTGGGTTCAGGAAATCTGAGCAGCTGTTTGTGGTGTGGCCTCCACCCCACGGGGGGAAGCCCCTCACTAAGCAAAGATTGTCTCACTGGATTGTGGGCGCCATTGCAATGGCATATAGCAACAATGGGTAACAGCCCCCTACAGGCTTGCGTGCTCATTCCACTTGTGGGATGGCTGCATCCTGGGCTCTGTTTGGGGGCACTTCTGTGGAAGACATCTGTGCGGCTGCCGACTGGACGACACCGCACACTTTAGCTAGATTCTACAGGTTGGATGTCACTGCACCCTCACTGTCTCACACAGTGTTGGGCGTGGGCACCATGTCTACGTGAACTCTTAAAGGGTCTTTGAGGTAAGCCTGTCTGGCAATACAGGATTCTCTGTATCCCATAGTGAGATACCGAAACGAATGAAAGAGAACAAAAAAGTGTTCAATTTTGTGAGTCGTGACTAAATAATCCAGCAGCTCCCAGAGACACAAAGCGATAACAAACGTTATAAAAAAACATAACTTTTTTTTCGCCAAAGACCAGTGCTTAATTAACACAGTGAACAACCCGGGATTTAAGAAACTCAACACTTTGGACAAACGGTATCACGGCTATCTCGTCACCCTTTTAGTTAAGTGTCTCTCCCTCGCCTGTATGATGAATGTCGTGAGAGTGTTGTGAAGGACTTGGCTACAGTCCAATGTTTCGCCATCACCACGGACCTGTGGTCAAGCCGCACCAGAGTCGTATATGACGCGGATTTCAACGTGCAAACAAAATATCTTCAGACTATTTTTTTTTCAGATCACACCAGGCAGAACATAGCTGCTGGTCTGAGACAAACAAAGAAAGAAACTAGTGTGTATTACGACAGACCACGCTTCAAATGTCATTTTACAAATCAGTAAATATGAACAAAATGATTGATCTTGTCATGTCAAAGAACATGTTTTCAAACATGCTTTTTAACCTTGGCTATTTATGTGTATGTAAGATTTTCTGTTGATTTGTTTGAAAGCAAGTTGTGATTTTAGGACAGTTTTGGCTGATATGAAGACAGACTCACTTTGATTTGCTGGTGTTCAGTCTGTGGGCATGGTCCAAAAACAGCCTTTCACAGAGCAGCAGCACCGTAAGCAGAGCTGGAAACGGTACATGAGAAACAGGCCATCATCCCGTGTCTAATGAACATTTTCTGACAAAATCCTGCACATTTAAAATGATCTTACTCTCTTCACTCCCCTGGCAGAGGAACTTCTCCGTTGTGAAAAGTGACTTCTTTTCATCCAAGATGAGGTTCCAGAAGCTGGTGAATTTAACTTCTGCAGAGACAAAAAAATAATAATCAAACTATAAATAAATAGTTCTTGTCTTCTTCAGCTTGGACGACTGGAACAGAACAAAAGCCTCACCGGTTTGTGTCTCCTGCAGCGACAGCCGACTTAAAAGAACAGAAGCCGCCACACCCTCAGCGAGCAGAGCATGCTGGGAGTTTTGTGCAGCAGCTTTCTCAACCGTTTGGAGGAGCAAGGGTATGAGGTCTGAGGCTTGGGCCAGAGTGTCACCTGATCACACAGGTAGAAACAAGAGATGCGATGAGAGGTTTGACTTCAGATCTACTGCACGCGTCTGAAAGTGTAATTCCCTCTGTAGACTGACCTCTGAAGGCCCCCAGCATGGCCTGAAGGTAGGCATGTCGGACCAGAGAGGTGGAGGTCTTGAGAGTGAAAGCTTTTTTCAACCAGTCCAGCAGAGCGGTGGGAACTTCTGCTGTGAGGCGACTGCTCCACTGGGACAGCACAGACACTGCATGCACCAGGGTTCCCTCATGAACTACAAGAAACAAAAAAAAAAGTTGGTTCATGACTGAAACATTACAATGAAATGAGTTTTCTAGACCCCCAGATATTCAGGCGGGAAACTGAAGAGAAGCTGGAGGACTGATACCTTCTTGCTGTAAATATGGGATGAACATCACAGTAACTTCGGAGCTCAGAGTCTGGCTGGAGCTTCCTGACACTGCATGATGGCTGCAGCTGGCGATCCCTTTGGTGAGAAAATGTAAAAAATATTCAGCCATGCATTCGATAATGTTTTTCTCTTGGGTAGTAAATATAATTATCTGCCTCTCACCTGACAACACGCTCATTTTCTGAGCAACAACTGTGAGTTTTCCCTCAGAACCTGCAACCACAAGAATAATGCTTCAGGTCAGCAAAACCAAACAAACTGCAACAACATTGCACTGAGAAAGGGAGAATTATTTAGATGACCTCCAAGGATCTTGAAGAGGTGTGTGACAATGTCCTGCACAGCGCTGGGGTCACTGCACTGCTGGGCCAGGTTCTGCATGGCCTGGACTGCTTCTTCCATCAGCTGAGCATTATTAGCTTTCAGCTGACCTGAAACACAAGCACAGCAATAATTAAACATTCATACATGAGTGTTTGATGGCACAAACCAAATCACAGCATCAACTAAAGCCTTACTTGCTATGGCCTTTCCAATATCCATGGCATACTGACTGAGATCCAGAGTCACAGCTGACAGCAGGCAGGAGATGGCTGTAAAGACACGAAACAGGATCTTAATCAGCTGCACCAGCTCTACACATCTTAAATCACACATAATCATCCAACACTAAAAGAGCCTAACTTTGCATAGCGTTCTCTGGACTGCGGAGCATCGTCTTCTGCAGAGCGGGTAGCAACAGGTCCTTAAATTCTGAGTGGGTCACGTGCCGCAGCAATGAGTTGCTTTTGTCCAAGATGTGCTGCTGTGGTTTTGTTTTGCTCATGAGGGTTGATTTCATGTAAAGGTCCAGCAGGGCACTCTGAAAAAAAGGAAGATCTGATATTCTATCTATTTTCTCCTTTCTTTTAGTCCACTTACTAACAAAAAGTGATATGAATTAATTTTTAAACATGTGCTTACAATGATGGCTTAATAGAAAAGGCAAACTGAAAACACAACTCTATTAAAATGTCAATAAACATGCCTAACAAAGTAAAAAATAAAATAGATCCTCTTAAAAACAAGCATGCAAAATCAATTCATATAAAATGGCATAAGTAAGAATGTATTAAGGTAGTATTAACAGGATAGAAGACATATAAATTTCAGCATGTATCTTTACTTTGAGCCCATTAAAACCAACGGCCTGCAGAACAAGTTACCTCGACTAAAGAAAAACAACTCACCTTATGCTTCTCTATAGTGGCTTTGTCTTTGTGAGCAGTGCAGAAGTCTAAACACACCCCCAGCATGGCCAGAGTTGTGGGGCTCTGGTCCAGAGTCAACAGCGTGCTGATGTACTCATCAACCAGCTCAGGCTTCTGGTGGAGACAAACCAAACATCAGGCCCATCCAGCATTATACGTTCATGGTTACCAGCAATAAAAGACATCCTCTTCTCTCAGACAGAAGGCATCACTCCGGACAGCCATTTGGCATTTGGAAAATTACAGAGGCTGGTTCTCTAACACCACACAATCTTCATTTAGCTTAGCAGATTATTAGCTTTATTATATAAATATTCATATTTTTAAACATACACGCTTTTAGCCTATAAATCATTTAGAAAGTGAAAACATGGATGACCGATGTGGAGCTGTGATCTGCCAGGTTAACAAAACATACGTCCCATTGGGTGCTGGGGAAAGGAAACCGTGGAACAGTGAATTCAACACAGTGTGCAAAAGCGCATTCAGAAATATCACCAAGCTGAAACTGAAAGAAAATACCAGCGACTTAACAGAAATCAGCAGTAACTGGCACACTCAGCATCACTAAAGAGGAAAAGATAAACTAATCTGGCTGTTGAGTGCAAAGGTAAAGTGTTAAATAAACAATCGGTTTGGTGCCAAATGGCTGAGGAAGTCATCTGACCTGGCTCCCATCAACATTGATTACAACACTCAGGTGCACCAACCGAATTTCACCAAGAGTCAGCACAGCTGACATTTTCTTTATAGAAACACATATTGCAGCTGTAATGTCTCACATGGAGGCTCTGAAACTGGCAACAAGACTCAATCTGAAATTAAAACAAATCAGTTTTACTTGACTAGTAGCTCTCTCTCAGACCTGACGCATGGGGCCCATGTCCCCATACTGCAGAGCTGAGAGCACCCAGGATAAACACACTACTACTAACCACAGGGAAGGATTTAACTGGCTTATTTTGTGGATGTGACCATTTTTAAAAATTAAAATGCACCTGTTTGAGGCAGAATTAACCTTATGGGCAAGTTCCAGCCTCTGACAGCTGGATCAGCTACTAGTGGTGTCTTCCATACTTACTTCCTCCCAGAGGTGACTGAGATTCTTGAGGCTTGATTTCGTGGCCTTGTTCTTGGCCCCACCCATCACCTCGGCCACAAGAAGGCTCTGAACCTCCACCTGAAAGAGAGGGCAGCAGAAAGAGTAAAAACTAATCCACCTGCCCCAATTTGAACTCAGATATAAAAATTGAACAATTCTCGAATAATGAACAATGACTTTAAACTCATAATTCTGCTATTTAAGTTTAAAAAGAGAAGAAATAAAAAGGCTCAGTCACAGACCATTTTCTTCCAGGTGGCCCCTGATCTTTTCTCTGGGGCAGAAAACACTCTGGTGACTAAAAGGCAGGTCCAAGACAAGCCAATAAAGGCGGCTGAGCCTGTGCTTTTACTGAAAATAAAATGAGAGAAGCATGAGAAGGAAGAAACATCTAGGCAAAAATATAACTAAGACAAAACCGTACACATCTGTTTGTACAACTGCTGCACTCACACACCAGAAGTAAAAAAAAAAGAATAATCCTGACTAATTATTTGTGTGATTATGCATTAGCCATCTTTTGTGCTCTAATTCTGTAAATGTAAGAACTAATAAATTTTTTTGTCGTGAAAAATGTATTTTTGCAAGCATTATTATGCTTGCAAGATAAATTTCAGGAGTACCTGGGCTCGCCATTTTTGCTGATGACTCCACTATTCAGAAGAGAGTGGAGGAGGCTGGTTACCAGGACATCAGGCTGACGCTCAGCCAGCTGGCCGATGACAGAAAGCAGCTCTTTGCGCGATGCAGAATCTCTGAGAAGCACAAACATCCACGTAAAAACAAGAGACATAATCAAAACAGGAACTACTTATAAGGACATTTCTTTACATTTGATTTGGTTTTAAAAGTGACTACGAGAACCCACCGATATCTGTGAGGAGTGAGGCAGAACAGCTTGCATAGCCCTTTCACAGCCGGTTCTGGTAACTCTACAGCCAAACATTTGAAAAGAAACCATTACTGATTGAAGAGCATTTCAAAGCAGCATTTTATAGAGCAGAGAATGAAATAAAATCCCTCACCTTTACTCTTCAGACACTCTTTCAATTCTCCAAATATCTCCTTGCGCTCTTTAATGCTGGCTGTTGTCACTTTTACAGCAAATTTCTTCAGCGTGTCTGAAACCTGAAGAGTCACATCCAGAACGAAGACAGGGATATAGTTTTAATGAACTAACAGACATTTGTGACACAACGTCCAGTGTAGCACCAAAACACTAATTTTCAGGCTGTGTGAGACAGACAGCAGATGCTTATAATTTTATTTGAGAGGTTTGGGGCTGTTATGCAGTACTGTGTAAAAGTTTTAAGCCATCTTTCAAACTTTTATATTTTGCTTCCAACCAGGCAGACTTATAGTGATCTTGAGTTTTCCATGCTTTTTTTTGAAAGTTTTTCCACAGTGCGTGTTTGAACAATGGCTGCTTTTTACTCAATTTTTGTCCAGACCTAGAATAATACCTGAACATTTTACACACACACACACACACACATATATATATATAGCCACTTACTTTAATCACTCAAGTATACCAAAGGAAACGGTAAATTTTTTAACATAATGCAACTTCATTTGTTTGCTAAATATCCTTCCAATGGAAGATGTAATCACACTCATAAAGGGAAATGGGAATTCCACCCTGGGGGCATGATTTGAAATATCTACTGGTAGACACAGGAAACACTATCAGTCACTGAGTAATGGTCTGTATCTTCATTGTTTTAAACATATTACTTAGCAGAGACACAACTCACTACATAGGCGTGACTTTTTGTTTTAACTCATCACATAACGTGTTTGGCTGCATAACCTTGAAAACATGACACCTACGGAATGTAAAAGAGCCCGACAAGCTACTTAACAAGACAGCAAAACAAACTTCAACAGCCCTGATTTGCTCAGTACTCTGGCCAGCATCAGCTAGTTGTCGTTAGCAGCAGCAGCTCAGGATCACCAAGTCACACTGCTGAGGCTACGTAGCACTCCGCTAACAGCCTGCTAGTTAGCAATGGCTAATTTCTGCCTGAGTTTATTGGTAGACGGCAAAACGAACCTACGTGTTTAGAAAAGCGACGCTCAGAATGTTACGAACTTGGTTTCCTGTTACTTATAAAACGCTCTCAAAGCGGTTAGCATCATATTAAATATTCAACCACACAAACCTGCGTGTCCGCTGCCATGTTGCCGGTCTTGTTGCAGGAAGAACTTGTTGATGTCACTTCCGGGTCAAAAGAGCTGCCTTTTCGAGTTCACGTACACGTACGCGTTTTCCTTACCGATTTCAACGTTACTTTCAACATCATTACATTTTTTAGGATTAAATATATCAAATTATTTCTTATGGAAATTATACCACAATAAATGTTTAAAAAGTTTAGATATTTTAAAATGATAAATGATAGGCAAATACAAAATTTGACGGCTGTTTATATTAAATTATTTGAATTAAAATATATAAAAAGTTATTTCAGTTTATGTGATTATTAACATAACATATGTTTCCGAAAACTTTGGTTACTGTGTAAAATGTAAATTAAAACAGAAAGCAAAGATCTACAAATACCATAAACAAAACTTTATTCATAAGAAACAACAGAACAACATTCAGTATGAAGTTTTACTATTTTCTGAGGCATGATGTGCATCATGCTTTTATTTCATGAAAGATCTTGATCTTTAGCCTTCCATCGTCCGATAAAACTGCTTTTCTGAAAAATGTAATGCAGTTTATGTTGCAAATGAAAACATTTCCATGACTTACTTCACATTGATGTCTATTATATAACTCATCAGGGAAGCTGGATCTGTCCTAGGAGTTGAACTGGAGTCTGTGGCGGAGGTGTCTGAGAGGAGGATGCTCAGGAAGCTCCTCAGTATCATGGACAATGTCCCTCACCCCCTGCATGCCACACTGATGTCTTGTCAGAGCTAAATCCATGTAGACAGAGACCACGAGGAGCTCCACTGAATGTCACATGTCTTTCTTTGAGGCTGTCAGACTTTATAACACCTCCCCCTTCAGCAGCAGGGAAACTAAAAAACTTTAAAACAACTGACTGTAAATAAGAACTGCAATATTTATCGGTATATACCGGTTCATAACCATAATTTATCTGTATAAATCTGTTCTTAACGTGTGCAATAGTCTTTTTGTTTTAAGTGTTTCCTTTGGGATCAATAAAGTTGTTAGTATTCAAATTTTTTTTATTTTCTGGAAGAGTGAACGTCTAACCACATAATCAAAGGTACAACTGAACATAAATTCAGTTGTGTAAACAAACTAAATCCCTTTAACTGCACATCTCTGTTGACTGGTTCTACAGCACTGACTAAATGAAAGAACAATGTAGTACAGATGGGCTGAAATCTGTGTGACTCAGTATTGTCATTTTCTTCCCTTTTGTTAAATGCCCATGTACAATATTCTGCATGTTTGCATGCATGGAATTCAGTATCTTTCTGTGGTTTATATTGTGTGAAAAGATCATTGTAATGGTAATTTTTTTTTTGACAGCAGAGATTTGCAATTCTTATTGTAGTTAATGACAAACACTATTATATTAACAGGTTAAAAATGACTGTAGCTAGAAGATGCAACATGACATGCAAGGCTTTTTGCCTTCTGCACAAGTCATTTTCATGCATCTGAAGTACAATATTGGCCACCAGGGGTCCCTGTTTATCCAGGGATTTTCCATCATCGAAGAACTGCTGAAATCAAAAGGGAACAACTCTACATCGAAACCTTTGATCAAAACTTTTTATTTGGCAATTTACAATGTTTCATAGCTAATAAATTGTTCTGTCACTTACATATTTATATAAAATAACATTTTGTCTGATTTGTATCAAACCCAACCCAAGTTTCTGAACAGTCTGACAGATTTTATACTGATTCTTATTAACATATCCATATTAAAAAGTTAAAACAATTAAAAGTAAAATAAGTCACTCAAATGAAAAATTAAACACATTTTTTTATACGTGAAATTGAAAATCACAAACCCTCTTAATTTTTTTGTTTGTGGGTGGTGGTGGTTTGAAGCTGTCTGAAGCTTGGACATATTTACACATTAGGCAGCTGTTCTGTTCTGTGTTGCTGTCATCCACTGAATCATTGCTGAAATGATTTCAGCAACAGGAGGAGCGCAGTGATGTCTGCTTCAAAACATTTGTAATTCATGGTCTTGCTTTAAGAGGTGGGTGGTACCAGAGAACTTCAGTATTTTAACAAATCGTGATAATGGATTTCAACAAGGAAGACATTTTCTGAATGTCCATTCACTTTTAGGACTTTCAATCCAGCTGCTGTGTCCTTTCAATGTTGGCTGTGCAGAGGCAAGAAAATAAAAGAATAAAAAGGAGAAGAAGCAGCCGAGTAATCAACGGTACCATCATCAACTTAAGACTTAAACTAGTGAGGAGTGCGACTGACTCCCATAAATATCTAAAACACAGAAAAATAACCAACTGAGCAGCTCAGAGAAGATGCTGGAGTCCACCAGGTATAGCTCCTCTTTCCTGGACCTTTATCCAGGACCTTGGTAATTTTCCTGGACCTTACAGAGCGACTGTGTTCATGTTATCCAACAATGGCAAAGATTATAAGTCCCAGTATGACGAGTCCTGCCACCACTCCAATGCCAATGAACACCAATTTCATCCTTTTGTTCTCCCCTCGTTTCTTCTGCTTCACTTGGTTGGAAGTCTTTTCAAAGGCTTTACTCTGGGGAAAAACACACACACACAATCAGTTTTTAACTTATGTGCAACACCTATGTGAAAACAGCAGCAACACTGGGTTTCTTGGCATGTAAAAAAAACAACATATGTCCAGTACAGAACAAACATTTCTCATATCAATCAAAATACCTGTCCACAGCATTATAAATCAGAAGTTCTTCCTAAGCGGAACTTCATAAGGATCATGTTTCCAACATAAGGATTTTTTTTCCTACTTCAGCATTCAACATCTATTATTAATGATTACTTGAGCAGGTCAACAAGTAAGACACAATGTTCCCACACTGCTCTGCTGCTCTGTGTACACAGCTGAGCAGCATTCAGAGGGACAAAACAAGCTAATGACCGACATTTATGTTCAAGAAGCAAACATACTCACACCACATGAATTTAGAACAAACAAACAAGGACAGCAGCCATCATGCTGCACTTCAGTGCTCAAAGAGGTTCACTGGAAATAAACACAGCTGAATACTAACATTAACATACCAATCCATCCATTTTCTATTCTGCTTAGTCCAATTCAGGGTCGCGGGGAAGCTAGAGCCTATCCCAGCTATTATTAGGCGAGAGGCAGGCTGCCAGTCCATCGCATGTTAATACGTTAACATAACTTGTGCATATTATTAACTAAATGTTATTCCCAAACTTGTTTGAAATTAGCAAACGTTCATGTGTGGAGTCGTATTTCAGGCCTCCTGGTCAGTGTTGCCAGAAGGTATCAAAGAGAGGAGTTATCTGAGCTTTCTCTTGTAAACATCTGCTTGCAGCTGTTAAAAAAAAGCTGGAAAACTAAACCAAACAGGGACGTTGCCAACATCAAAACCACAACAATGCACCAAGGAGTGGGGTGTGTGACTGTATAACGACATTCAGCAAAAGCAACGCCTAAAGAGGAGTTAGTGCCAGTGCCACTTTTTCCTGTAAGTAACATGGGCAGCAGCAGGCGGTAGGCCGCCATCTGCAGGGTACAGCTGTTGCAAGTCAAATCTGTCAAATACAGGAGTCTATGCATAGCTGGATATGGAGTTTAAAAAATGGAGGACTGTTCTTATTACATACTGCAAATACAGGGAATGACAGCGACCTTAAAGAGCAAACGCAGATCAGGTGAAAGCAGAAAACTAAATACTTTAACTTGACCTCTAGATGTTGGTAATTGTTACAGATACTTTGAAAACTTCTTTGTATGCTCATCTTCTTACATATTTTTCTTTTACATTTTACATTTACATCTTTAATATTATTGCTTATATCACTTTACTTGTAGCAGCCTATAGTAGTTTTAACTGTAAACAGAAGAAGACTGACAACAAAGTAAAATTAATTACTGAGCCATGCCCTTAACCCCCAACTGCTTCCTGGGTGCTTTGTGTCCTCTTCTGAAACTGGATCCAAGTGTTTAAGCTTAAACTTCTTGCTTTTTTAGCTCTCTGGGAGCTACATCTGACAGTGTCAAGTAACACAAGCCAGCGGGGCAATGTGGGAAAGATGTGACCTGCTTGTCGACCCCGGACGGACATTGGCCTCGTGGCATGTCCTGGACTTACTCTCTTGTACCCAGAGAGACCAGCTTGGTTCATTCATCTTAGGAAACAATAGGAAATACCTTTCTAAAAATAGCACCATAAAGCACAATCAGGATGTAAATTGTACATTTGTTTTCCTCTCCAGCTCCACCTAATGAGTATTTATAGACATCAATATCACACCTTACTTAATTTTAACCCCTACGCATCTCTGAACCACTTGCTCCTGTAATACACACCTTATAGACCACTATAAAAAAAACTTATTTAAAGTTGAGTGAAGTGGTGAAGGTGTTTTCCACTTGCACATCTTTAGATTACTTGCTTACCCTTTGAAGCAGCTCATCAGCCCGATCATCCAGTTCACTCAGTTTGCCGGTTCTTTCTTCAGATTTGTTCAGGTTGTCCAGCATAATGACCTTCACCTCCTCCACCTCATCCTGCACCTGCTCCAGGTGGCTCTTCCCATTCTCCTTTAACCAATCAGCACAAACAACATGGTATAAGAAGAAGCTACTTGTGAAGTTTTCCTGTCATTTTAGGCCATTTGTGGAAGAACTGACACATATAAAGTGTTTGAACTTTATATGTGTCAAAATATATATTATCAAATGGAAACAGCCAGTGTGAGCTGACACACATACTTGTCTTGTTTTGGGGTAAACAGGTTGGTATGACCTGTCACAGCTGCAATGAAAGCTTTCTATGTGGGTGCATGGAAAATATGACCAATTTTAAGCTAACTTTGCTTAAAAACTTAAAAAAAAAAAACATTAGACAACCCAGGCTGGAAATGACTCACGTATCAGGTTGTAGTTTATCATTTAATCACTGTCCTATTAACTCTGAGTACAGGTGTCACGAGTCACTTTGGACTTAAATTTAATCTAACTGCAATTTTATAACAAGATATATTAAAATGGCTTTTTTGTGATTTCTTACCAAGAAGTCTATCATAAAGGAGACTAATTATTTTTTAAAAATCACTTGTTAAGCTCATCATTTCATACAAGTGCAAAGACATGGCACAGGTATAATCTACCACTGTGGTATTTTGATCAAAACACGCTGCAGGTTGTTACCAGTTTAACAGGAAATTGTGTCTCCTTATGAGAAAAGGGTGTAAGCTTTCTTTAGTGCTTGAAGTTTAGGTAAGAAAATGTCTGTAACTACTTCTGCTTCGCGTCATGTTTGCTTTCTTATCAAACTATAACAGGAGTTAGATTGAGATTTCTGAGGACAGGAAAAAAAGAAGTTGATCTGCATGATTCAGATCAGACTTGTTGGTTTATAAACACAGAGACTTGCAGATCAAATCCTCCTGCTGTGACCTTCACTTCATGCAGGTTAAATAAGGTAACATTCAGCTGTTGTTTTATATATTTTTAAAACATGTAGCAGAACTAGATGTTTTATGTGTGACTGTTAACTTTCCATAACACTGGTGAAATCTCATTGAGAAAGAAACTGAAAAAAGATCTTAGACATGGAATGAATAAAATGAAGCAGAACAAGTCGACCCAGATGATGAAGAATGGATCAAGCGGTTAAGTAATCGAGTAAAACAAGAACACTGGAGCAGGATGTTTCAACGGTAGTTTGACCTCAGGATAATTTGTATGCTGACAGCTTTCTCCTTCACATTTGCCCTCTGAGCTGCGGGGAGGAAACCAGCATCTCAGAAGGTGACAGGAACAGGAAACCAAAGGAACAAAACATTTACATGCTCAGCATCTCATTTCAGCTCATTTTGGTTCATAACTATTATAATCTTAGGACGGTTTCTCAGCTGGCTTGGGGATGTGTCTTACATGTGATTCATACATGCCCTGGGAGCCTGCTTATCGCATTGTGGGCATGCCAAAAAGTAGCCAAACAATAGTCAGTGTTTAAAATTCAAGCAGTGGTGTCTTACACAGGAACTGCTGCCCATTGCAGCTTCCCTTCTTGCTTCCTTCCTCACCTCGCTCATTCCCTCCCTCATGTCTATATGAATGTACCTGTTATTGCCCCAAACTCAACACCTACATTGTATTACGGCAGTCTAGTTGGACAATCTATTCAATCTCAGAACAGCTTTATTTGATTGGCGCCAATTCACGACAAAGTCATCTCAAAGGACATAAAATAATCCAAACCATTTCCATTCAAACTGATTGTTTAATCCACATTAGTCCAAACCATAATAACTGTGTTCAAATATGAAATAAAAAGCCACAGCTGAAAGTATTTGGGTGTTGATACACAGTAGTTATACTATGCGTTGTAAGGAAGACCTAACATAAGAGAGCATGTTTTATAATAACGGAATAATAACCCCACTGTTTCTAAATGAAACAATGTTTACATTATTAGTCATTCACTTTACTTAGGTAGCTTAAGCTTGCATTAAATTAAATTCTGTCTCACTCTGGCTGAATGCGTGAATAAAAATGCTTTTTAACGGTTTAGTTGACAGCAGCTACAGTAACTCCTCCGCACAAAAACCTGTTGGACTTTGCTTACAGATTAGAAAAGGTCACTATGCACTTTTAAAAAGCAAACCTTTCTCCCATTCTCATGTCTTATTTGAGCTCAAAGTGTTATCTTTATGTAGCAAAGTATTTTAGCTCCGGGAGGAGCCAGTATTGACTTACCATGTCTGTGGCTCTCTGCGCGCTCTGCTTGAGTCCTACGCTGTCACTGGATCCCCTGCATTTAAAGGTCGACTGAAGACAACTTTATAACAACAGGAAACAAAACGTACTCGTTCTGCGGTTTAAAGACTTACGCTTGTCACGTAATAAAGTGAGCAACGCCCCGTAGTTTTCTTGTTTCTTTGTTCGATTTCTTTACAGTCTTTACTTTGTTATCAAGCTACTTTCGCTTCTCTCAGACTGCGGGACAACTCGCTATGGGGCATTCACGGTATTACCGGAAAGTTGGTTTATACGGGAATTGATCACGTGTCTTCAAGTAATGATTCGTCTCTACATTTTGCCACTGTCTGTGTTGACTGTGTGCAGCAGTATTTGACTTATTCTTTTAGAGTTTAACGGGAAAATTCGTCTTTTCACCTCCACTACACGAGTTCAATAGCGACTCTATGCTGGGATTTTTCATGCAACACAAACATTACATACAACATAAAATGCAGCAAGATAAGGACTGACGTATGTAGAAATCAACCCCCATATATGTAAATTTGCATGTTTACTTATTTAAGTTATTTTCTGAATGAATTCAGGTTTGCCGAACACTAGATTACATTTTTTGAGTGAGAAATGTGGATATTTGCAGCAAACTTAAAGCTTTGGGGGGAAACCCCAAACTATGATTTATATCTAGGTCACAAATGAACAAAAATGCTTAACAAAAAGTGAACATCTAAATATTTTGTCCCAAGTGTCCTTTCAAATGCTGCATTTTTTAAGCTATATAAAAAAGCCCACTGTGTTCAAGGAGTTCAACATCACAGACTTCTCCTTGTACTACTACCTGATCTACAAAGCTGTATTTGTCCGAGTATGAAACAAAAAGCCTTAAGATTGTCTTCCAATTTAATCAAATCCTCCCAAAAGAGGGGAGGGGGAGAAAAAGAGAGTAAATTGGTGTAAATGTTGATTTATAGATGGACTGAGAACAGACTATGACATAATGATCTTCACTCTCTGTTATGTCATGTATGAGCATCTGTAGTTCATTATTGTATGATGTGGTCGAAACACGTTCTCTCTGTACACTTTCTATTTTTCCCCTGAGTTGGTACTGGAGTCACCCGAAGCAGCTGAATGCAGCAGTGCTACATTGAGTCATTGCTTTATCTACTTCATGCAGCTGGTAAACTCAGAGGAACTGCACAGAAGATGTACGATAAACCCAAGGATATGCTCCCTTGCTGCTTGTCAGTAAGGCCGGCGTCTAGCAATGTCTCACTCTTCTCTTTGCTTGTGAAATTTGTCATTAAGGGTCCTTTACAGACTTGCTGCACAACACAATGTGCTGTTCGGTCACTTAAGGGTGTTGCCCACGTATGGGACATGCAAAGTTTTTAAAAGGTGACTGTTAGTCCACCCTTTATGAAATATGTGAAACATTCATATAATATCCCCACTGGGACCTCCAGTGAGTCTGTGCTAGACAGCATTGACCTTACTGCTCTTCATGTTACTTTCATGTGTCCTGCAGTGGAATGCTATCATATGAATTTTAATGTTAGCTTTTTTTTCTGAGAGAAGGAAACAATGGTTCTGTTGTCCTGCAGTAAAGTCTGTTCCAGGACATAAATGTGATATAGCTGTATATATGTAAGTCTATGCTATGACAAATTTTGCTCACGTGGTTTATTTTTTCTGTTGAATTATGAATACTTCTTTATGAGTGTGTGTGTACGCTTATGTGAGCAATGCTTTTGATAAGGAGCAGACAACACAACTCGATTGTATCTCAGTTGTGTCATTCCTATGAGCAATTAAAATTCCTCCAGACAGTTTTCAATTCTTCTACTGTAAATGCTTTATATGCAAAAGTCACCCAGCTGACTCACTGCTTCATAGTGGGCAAAAGGAGTATGTGGACAAATGTTGGATCAAAAGCTTGAAAATGTCCCCAAAGTTGGGAAGTGAAAGAATTTTTAGTTAAAGGGAAATTAGGTAAATTACGTGCTTCCTCCCAAACTATCAATAGAGCACCTTTCTTTTCTCATGAGAATTTAGTAAAAGGATCAAAATCCCCTGAGCTTCACTTTGTTGGCTGAGTGAAAACATTGAAAAATACTGTAATAACAGCATGTAAATAAGTTAAAAACTTGTAATTTTGACAGTAATTGAAAAATATATTTTCTAGAAACCCTGTGACAATGAAAAGCAAAAGCTGTGAGAACGAAAGATGAGATGCCACTATGGAAATTAAAGTAAATAGAGAGCTCAAGCGGTTTGTTGTGTTAGAGGAAGAAGATGCAGTTGTCACATGTCCTGGGTTTTCCCCATGGCAGTGACATGTTTGAAAGGGAATTATCTGTTTGTTCTTGTCAGATATCTTTGTTAAAGACTTAGGACTGAAAACCAGTTCTTCAGTTGTGGAGATTACCATAAACTTTGACATGTTGGGAAATATTGATAGCTCATTGTTTGAAAGGGTAAAGAAAAGTAAAACCAGTTTTGTGTTTCATCACCAACTAAAGCTTAGTGAAAATGACTAAAACATTTTATCGAAACGAAATAGAGTAAAATGTTGCAGCCTGGGGCCTGTAACTGTTTCTATTTACTGTCACATGTGGCAGTTTCTAGTTCAGGCTACAGCTGTGATAAAAGAAAAAGTGTTATGTTGAAAGCAGCGGTTTAAAATGAGGACACTTTAGAGCAGGGGTGCCAAAATCCAGTCCACTGGAGCTGCTATCCTGCAACTTTTAGATGCATCCCTTTTCCAACACACCTCAGGCTATGCCTCCAAAACTTCCCTGGATTTATAGTTTTATTCCAGGCATTACTTGAGCTTTTGGAAGCTCAACCAGCTGCTTCCACATGCTGTTGGCATGGTGATTTATAATAACAGATGTTAAAGTACCTGAAGAAATTCCTTGAACAACACAGCATTCAAATCACCAGTGTAAAATATTTTTAAAATCATTGTTTTTTCCAAACAGAAGTCCAATACAAAGAAACGATTTGATCAGAGCTTCTCCATCAGTGCAGTTCAGCAACTTCCACTTCTGAGTCTGAGTCTCTGGTTCTGTTGCTACAACAGCCATATTATTACTATATTTTAATATTTGGTATTATAATATGACATGCGTTGGTGCAGATTCTGTCTCTGAGTTCATGGTAATCCTGACAGTTTAAATAAAAAAAACATCACTTCTTCAGTACTAACAAGTCGACTGGGAGTTTTGGCGTTAAACAGTCTGAATGGTTGCGAACCTGTCAGAGGTTACATTGTTGGTGTTAATAAGGTCATACCTGAGACCACCTTCCTCTGTTCTGAGATGTTTTTCCCTCTAACATAAACAACCTCCTGGATACCTCTCTCACAAACTGACTTCTCCATCCAAAATGTGGACCTTACTGTCCTTTATCCTTAGATGCAGATGGGCTGCTGAATCTCAACCTGCAGCTGTGTATGAAGTAGTTGTTTGGTCTCTCTTATTTTAAGGACTCCCCACTAACTAGTCAGAACTAAATAAGCTCTTTGGATGAGAAGTGAAACATCTTCAAAAACCAAGGAACAAAAGTTGTCTTTATTTAAGCTCTGACACTGTTAAAAAAAAGTGAACTTAAAAAGTAAAGCCCAACTCACTTAGGCTGTTCACATATAACTAACTGAACTCAACTAGGTTGTGTGAACCTAAGTTGGACGGGTAAATTGAAACTGAACAAACTTGGGATATATATTTAGGTCTACTCATGTCTTTGAGCTGAAACAACTCATGTTGTTAAGTTGAAGTCTATCCCAGCAGCTACCAGGCCTGAAGATGGGTACACCCTGGACAGGTCACTAGTCCATCGCAGGTCCGTCACAAGGAGACAAAAAATCCACTAACACTCCCTCCTAAGGTGAATTTGAATAAACAAATAACCTTTTTGGTCTTTGGGAGAAAGCTGGAGCACCAGGAGAGAACCTACACATACACTGGAAAACAACCAGGAAATACCGCTTCAAAATTAATCTTATTTGTCCAGAACAATTAAACATTTCCATGGCAACATTATACATACTGAACAGGAATGTCCTATAACCTGAATGCCAATATATTCATATTATGTGAAGACAATACACGCACATGTAAACAATGCAAACTAATACACACATAAACTGTTATTCACTTCTGTAGCATGTATGTACTTTTATTTGGTATTAGCTACTAACATGTATTCATAGTATTGTCATGGTTAGATGAAAATATTCACAAGACTTCAACATCCAGTTAACCAGCAAAGTGCCCTTATTTGCATTTATGGAGGCACAAATCAGTTTCTAAAGTTGTGTCAACTAAAGAATTTAATTTCATTGGACAGCTGATTTGTAAACTAAGCATTTTGAGTTAGTTTGTTCACATAACTTAGAAAGAAATGTTAAAATGATTAAGCTGTTGTTTGGGTTTTTACAGTGTAGAATTAAAAATGTGTTGTAATATTAAAATAGATTTGATAGTTTCAAATAAATGAATAAATAATTAAACCAATATATCAGCAATGAAAAGAATTAAGAATTAAATTAAACTCATAACCACCACATTAATACATCCGTTCAACTACTTGTTAACGCACATATCTAATCAGCCAATCATATGGCAGCAACTTAATCCATTTAGTCATGTAGACACAATGAAGATGACTTACTGAAGTTCAAACTGAGCATCAGAATGAGGAAGAAAGTGACATTGAACGTGGCATGGTTGCTGCTCTGAGTTTCAGAAACTTCTGATCTGATGAGATTTTCACACACAACCATATTTCTGGTGAGAGGTTTATAGACAATGGTCCAAAAAGGAGAAAATATCCAGTGAGCAGCAATTGTTTGGTTGAAAATATCTTGTAAAGGTCAGAGGAAAGTGGGCAGACTGGTTGGGGAAGATAAAGAGTCAACAGCTAATTTTCTTGGCCCACTTTGTGCCTCTTAGTCCCACCATGGCCTGGTTTAACCACCACAGCCTACCTGAGTATTGCTTCTGACCATGTCCATCCCTTTATGACCACAGTGTTCCATCATCTGATGGCTCCTTCCAGCAGGATAATGTACCATGTCACATCGAGCACCTTTGGCATGTGGTGGAACGAGATTCTCATCATGGATATGCAGAAACTGTTTAATGCTGTCATGTCAATATAGAGCAAAATCTATGAGGAATGTTTCCAAAACCTTGCTGAATCTATGACACCAAGAATTAAGGCAGTTCTGAAGGAAAAAGGAGGTCCAGCCTGATGTTAAATGGGTGGACGTAATAGAGTGAACAGTGAGCGTACTTATAGCCTCACTATCAGAATGAGCAATCATATACTGTAGATCTGATCTAAATGCTCTGTAAGACTCTGTTAGGTCAGTAAAACTGGGGACACAGACCGGACCCACAAAATGCTTCTTCTGGGAAAAGCTGCTCATATACAAAAGTTACATTCAGCATGCACATCCGCATGACTACAACAGCCTGACTGTGCTGGTTTCCCATCAGCAACAAATGGGCTTTGTGTTCAATTCAGAGGCTGTTGTTCCCATCAGGGCTTTTGTCATGCGGATAAATCCTCATAAATGTAGTCAACGATTGTGGACACAACAGCACAATGCAGAGCTTCAGCGTTGTTGAGCCAACAGGAGAGGTGTACATGTTCCAACCTGTTCTGGTCTGCTTGGCTGCTTGCTTTTTTTAGCTTTAGCGCAGTTTGAAACGTTTCATATGTTTCCTCAAAAATCATTTAGAAAGATAAAACCATTACAATTTATTTTAAGATCCATCTCTTGCCTTTCTGAATTTTTGCATCACTTTAAAAACATTTGGCAAAGAGACAAAAAGCCAACCATATGTAAGAGACATTTTCGTGCCATTTAAGTTCATGAGGAAACTTTTGCATTCTGGCGACCAGCCTCACCAGCTGCCTCTGATTTGCAGCATACCCACCTTTTTCCTCTCTTTCTGCATTCCTCAGTATTAAAACTACTATGCAGCACATAGGACTCTCCAAAAGGATTAATAAAGTATTTTCTATTCTATTCTATCTGTTTCAAAGTTTAAAATCATAATTTCATAGTTGAATGGTTGTGCTATTTAAAATACCCCATAAGATGTAGATTATTCTTTTTTTTATTTGTATTACATCACTGTATCTGCATTAATGTAACCAGAAAGACCAGAAACTGAATAAAGTATGAGAAATGTGTTTTTACCGTCTCACCAACAGTAAATCTGAAGCATGGGAGAGCGTTTGGGAATCTCCTCTGATCGACCTCCTCAAGTCTCATATCAGTCCGACTCCCTGCCTCCATCCTGTGGCAAGTTGGCAAATAGCAAAATAATAAAAATCAGCTGTACATTGCTCACCAGGTTTTACAATTTAAGATTTAAAATTATTAGTAAAATACCCACACCAATGCTATTAATTAACTAGGTATAGTAAGTGGAAAATAAATCAGCTGCTGGAGCTCTAAATTTGGCTTTTTTTTTGTGAAAACTATTCAGATTTTAGCAATACTGCCAAGCAAAGAAAAAAACTTATAAATGCAGCATCAAATTTAGTTTAAAGATGGCACATTTTATTAACATGATTTCCTGGTAATATTTAAGCAGCTGAATTACAAAAATCTTGTACTGCAATTTTTAGCAAAACACCAGATTCTAAAAGTTTGGTTGTAAATGATTGTCAAGTTTTTCCTTTGTTCTTAATCGATTAGTTTATTTAAATATTCATTTATTTTTACAAACTGACTTTTAGGTTTTGCTCCCCAACAAGAAAAACACATGCTAAACCTTATCATAGAAAATGTTGGACATGATGTACAGTAAAGCTTTTTTTTTTATATATATAAATATTTATTTGTCTTTTATCTACAAGGTTATTTTAAACTTCTACACAAAACTGAAAAACATTCCTCATAAATATTTAATCTAAGAATCAGAGCCAAGTTTATATTTCATTGACACATTTGCATACAACATAATTACAGTCATTTACAGACGTTTCTTCTCATTTGTTTTGGTTGTTTTTGTACATTTTTCCATCTTTAAAACAACTCAACACTTCTGGTCTTTGCAAGTGTAAACATACTGTAGTTCTTTTTGTGCACTATATGTTTTACGTTGGACGTCTCTAGTTCGTTCCTGTTTTTATCATCTGAGAAATATTGCCAAGCCAAGCTCCATTGTGTCACGTCTTGAACTGGAAATCATTATTCATGCTTTTATTTCATCACATATGGGTGATTGCATAGACTATACACCTGTCTTAGCAAAACCTCTTTAGAACAGTTACAAGCTGCTTTCACATATGACTCCAATCTTGATGTAACTGCACTGGCTTCCTCTTTATTTCAGAGTGCAATTCAAGATTCTTTTACTGACCTGGAGATCTCTTCACAGACAGACACCAGCCCATATCAGTGGACCTTTGAAGCCGTATCTAAGGTCCTGTGCCTAGAGCCTGCTGATGGTGCTCCATTCAAAGTTAAAAACTAAAGGAGACAGAGCTTTCTGTTCAGTGGCCCCGACTCTGGAACTTTCTTCCTTTTGGACCTGAGATCGGTGGACTCTGTGGTAGCTTTTAAAAGTCAGTTAAAAACACATCTTTTTAAATCAGATTTTTATTCATTTAATTTGTTTTTACATTGTTGGCTCTTGTGAAGCACATTTTATATATTGAGAGTGACTATATAAAGTTTTACTTACTTATAAATATTTAATTTAGAATTTGATTGCATCTGCATATATGTTATATATATATAATTGTGTTTGTTAAGGGAAGTGCCGGACTGGCCATCGGGCATACCAGTCACCTGCCCTGTGGGCTGAAGGTGATTTTAGGCTGGGCCTTTTCTTTTTCTTTTTTTTTTAGACTACTAATGGTACTAATTATAAAAGGTCTGATACCTATTGGTACACAAATCTGATAGATCGACCCACTAGTCATGAATGATTCTGGGCTTCAGCAGCATCAGAATCAACTGCAGGTAATGGAGGTGGCAAGCATGTGAATGAGGGGAAGGGGAGGAAGGAGCCTGGTGGCGGCCGCTGGTGCCAGCGGTGGGAGGTAGTAAAATCCATCAGCTCTGATAGGAGCTGAAGAGCTTGATGCATCAGTTCAAGGTGGGGAGTGAAGAGGAGGGGGACCTCTGGCAGAGCTAGGCACCATAATCTGCAAGAGGCTGATGATCCTGAGGAGGGCTAAGTAGCACAGGAAGAGGAAGGAGAGGTCCAGGAAGTGGACTGCCTCAGAAGTGCAGTGGTCAACTCACCTGCTCCAAAGCTGAGGTTGATCAGCATTTCAGAGAGACCTACAGCGACAAATGTAGAGAGCAAGAACTGGGCCCCAGTAGGTCCCTCATTGCTGGGATGGGAAGGAGCCTGGTTGGAGAGAGATCCAGGAGGTAGTCAAGAGGGCAAGAGGAAGCTCCGCTCCTGGGCCTAGTAGAGTACCTTACAAGGTACATAAGAACTGCCCCAGGCTACTCCATAGGCTCTGGAAGATCCTGAAGGTGATCTGGAGGAATGGCAAGGTAGCAGACCAGTGGAGACAGGCAGAGGGTGGGTGGATCCCAAAGGAGGAAAGGTCTCAGAACATTAATCAGTTCCGAGCCATCTCACTGCTGAGTGTTGAAGGGAAGATCTTCTTTGTCGCCAGGGGACTGACAGACTACCTCCTGGAAAACTCCTACAAATCGATACCCTGGTCCAGAAAGGAGGTATTCCGAAGGTCTCTGGCTGTTTGGAGCACACAGGCGTGGTCACTCAGCTTATCAGGGAAGCCAGGGTGAACAAAAGTGACCTGGATGTGCTGTGGCTGGACATTGCCAACACCTATGGATTCATGCCCCAAAAGCTGGTCGAAGAGGCACTGAATCGACATCACATCCCAAAGAAGTTCAGAGACCTTATCCTGGACTACTATGCCAACTTCAGCCTGAGAGTCTCTTCCGGATCAACAACTTCTGACTGGCACAAAGTGGAAAAAGGGATTATCACTGGATGTATGATCTTGGTCATCCTCTTTGAACCCACCATGAACATGCTGGTGAAGTCTGCAGAAGTCCAGTGCAGGGGGCCCCTCACCAAGTCTGGAGTCCAACAGCCACCCATTCAAGCCTTCATGGACAACCGGACAGTGACAACCACATCTGTTCCGGGCTGCAGGTGGATCCTAAGTGGACTTGAGGAGTTGATCTCCTGGGCTCATATGTGGCTCAAACCAGGTAAATCAAGGTTTCTTGTGCTGAAGAAAGGGAAGCTGACAGGTAAGTTCTGCTTCTCACTCAGCACCACCAAGATACCATCACTCACCCAGGAACCGGTGAAGAGCCTGGGAAAGATGCAGCCTCCACACAAGCAATCAGCCAAGAGCTGGAGACCTGGCTAGCGGTGGAGGACAAGTCTGGCCTCCTGCAGAGAAACCTGCTGACCCTCATCTTGAAGCCTTCCACTGTTGAAATGGGGACTTCATAGACCAAGAGGGACCAAAGGATCTAAGGAATGATACCGTGCTGGTAAATCCAGGCTTTGAACTATTTGCTAGGCGAAAACAGGTTAATCTGATTAGTTGGATGTTAGATGAAACTTGTTGTCATTGGTTGGTAGTTTTGACATTGCATTTTATGCTGTCTCAGCCAAATAAGTTTTATTTATTTATTTATAAAAAAAAAGACTATTATTATTATATTAATAATAATAATAACAAAAATAATCACAACAACAACAAAAGGGTATAATTTTCGATTGAATCACTGAACACCATTAAGTAACTAAGGGGAAAATAATGGGAAAACAAAACTTTGAGGAAACTTCTGAGTAGATCTTGATCTGGATTCATCCTTGTAAAAGATAAGTACTTATCAACTGATAAGTATCCCTTTACAATGCTGAGAACAAAGTCCATATATCTGTCAAATCAAGGTTGGTGTACTTTAATGTCAGGTGGCAGTTCAAGCAATCCTGCAAATTCTTAAATTGATCCAAAACATTATGACCAGAAAACACAATGATTCTACCAAGAGATTTCACATTTCTCCTGCATGAACATTGTTCCTGTAAAATCTAGACTTTAAATCTAAATAAAATATTTTTTTTTTTTTTTTTTTTTTGTGAACCTTTCAGTAATCATTTTATAGAAATATTACTGAATCTCTTTGGGACATGAACATCTGCTTCCTCCTATTAAACACTGGACTGATGAGTGAGTGATAGAGGGAGTGAGGGAGAATGTGGACGAGTGAGCAATTCAGTAAATGACTTCTGGGTTAAAGATGAAATAAAATGATTGAGTAGAGCAATAAGTGGTAGGACCTGAGAAGACTTTGCTTCTTCCTACTCCTTTTCAGACATATGAGTGATAATTCTTTGTTTTTTTTTATGTATTATTGTATTTGCACATTTCTGGTATTTGAAAGATTTCATATTTTATTCTACACATTTTGTCTTTTGTTTGAAATGAATAAATAAATAAAATCAATTATGTCTGTGAAAGTTATTTATAAGTTTTGGATGTTGTGCTCTTTGATTATGATGTATTTACTGTATTCCCAGATAGAAAAGGCTGATACCTGATCCTGAGCTCTACTAAACAAAACTACACTAAACACAATTTTTAAAAGTATCTTTAAATGTTGTTGACAGATACAAAATAATTTAATTTTAAACCACCTTACACTAACGTATGAATCATTCAGTGTAAAAAGGGCATTGGTTTTAAGGATTGAATCAGTTATTTCACCTCATAACAATTTAGCAAAGAACCATTATAAATAGTAAACACTTTATTATCAGACTGTCACAAAGTCAAATTATTTGTTCCCATTTCTTTAGTTGCATCCTTTAAAAGTACCAAAGATAAAACAGTTTAACTGGTGTAAAATCAGAGTGGTTCCCAAAGAGCTACTAGCTGAAAATTTGGCATATAGTAGCAAGGTGTGCGGCCTGTCTTTAAAACATCGGAAGAAAAAGAGGTGTCAGGGCTTCAAAACTATCCCAAGGAGATGAACAGGGTCTGAAGGGGATGTCCATAACTAGGGAAAGAAATCCAGCAAAGTTAATCCATCTACTGTTCACTCAATCCTCATCAGATATGATCTCTATGGGAGGGTGGCTATCAAAAAGCCATTCATAAGGAAACAAGGAGAAAGAACTGGACTGACGGAGGGATGAACTGTTCCCAGAGCCCAAACTTTAGCATGAATGAAGCAGCGTGGGACAGAAAACATCTGGACAGAAAACATCCTGAGAGCCTTACAATTTCCCTCACGAAGCCTGGAGAACTCTTCCTAAAGACTTCCTCATGAAAACACCAGCATCTGACAAATTCTGTTTCTGCCTCATTTACTGTGTTTCTATCTCAGTAAAGTGCTGCTTCCATTTTCCATGCAACATAAAGAGAATTTGGCTCAAGACTTATGCACAATACCTTAAAACTTTTCAAAGACATTTTGTTTAATTGTGACAGTGCTGGAGTTTAAACTGGAGATATTGATGTATTAGTACAAAGCATAGATCTTTGTTAAAAACTTGTGTTGAGTCCATTTTATTTTTGTGTAAACAGAATTTCAATATGTCTATATTTCTCCATCTTGAGAAACCTGAGAAAACAATAATGAGAAGCACAGCCCAGCTGATGTAAATACTATTTATTTCATTCACCAGACGATTAAAACCATTAAATACCATCAACCCCTTGACATGAAACAGCTGTATCATACAGCGGCTGTACAGCATCCTGGTGTTCTGTAAGGAGGTGCTTTGCATTGACAAGAGTGGAAAAAGTGTTACTGGGAAAAAAGGATCCACTGCAGCCTGTACAAACACCAATCTGATTGAGGTCTTGCAACAATGATCACACCAACATCATTCACATGCAACAGGATAAGAGGTTTGAGACTACTGCATCCCAGAAGCACATAAAAAAAAAATAAAGATGCACAATGGAGAATTCATTCCGAGTTTAGTTTTTAACAATTAGACAAAAAATTATGAAGTGTACCATTTTATGATTATTTTAAAGAGAACTAACATGAACTTATTTAGATCTAAGAGAACAAAATAAATCATTAATTTCTTCAAAAGAACAAACACTTTTATTCAGAGTTGTTAATGGCTGAAGCAAATATAAAAATGGAGAATACTTTGACTATATACAGGACATAACTGGAAGAATTTTGAACTCTAGGAAGCTAGCTAGGTACCGTATCAACAGCAAGAGGTGGAAGATGACACATTTCTTTAAAGGTCTGAAAAAAATGCCCAAATGTTTATGATGTCCTCCAGCTGGTAGGATGGTAGACCCTGATCCTTCTACACCAGAAACGTGTTAAGAGCCTGACGCTGGTGGTGTGTTTGTTACATGAGGCAGCAAGGAAATAATGGATCAGATGAAATTCTCTGACTTTTGTCCTGTAGGAACCATACATTTTCCTTTTGACAGCCACATAACGGCTTTTTAAAGGAGGCTCCCATCCCAAATAATAGTCTCATGTACATTTTAATTTCACTTATCTCCTGTAACAGATGATTGTGCATAAAAATGACAGAGTTGTCTCCACACACACCAACCTCACAGATAAAGCAGTGTTTCTTTCTAAACAGTAAAGGTAAAGAAACTGAAGGCACTTTGAACGAAACAAAAACAACAAAGGTTTGGCTTTTCCTAAAATAAGTAGCTTTATTTCTAATGGTTAAAACTTTACAAGCAGGTAAAGATGGTTGGGACTATGTAAGGTAACAGATTATTTCCACTGACAAACATTCATGTAACTTCCTCTTAGGATGATGGTTGATGGACAAAAAGTTTCTGCCTTTTCAGAACAAATACAATAAAGTCAGGATTTTGTTAAAATGATCCCCAGTTTCAAAATGACCATGCTGGAACTGATTCAAAGGGCTTCACATGCTGATGTGTCATTAAAGTGCCTTAAACCAAAGTGAAAGTAACCAGAAAAAATCTTTTAAATATTTCACTAGACAACAGTTTTTTTGCTAGAGTCTATATATTACTTTATACTGTGCAACTGGGCTGTAATTTTTGATTTCATTTTGTCTTTATGTACATGGTGTGTGTGCTTCTGTTTTTTACGGCTTGGTAGTGGGATTAACTATGGGACCCGGAGAGCTACTGACAGGAATGACTCCGGTGGCCAGCAGGACAATGATGAGGACAATGACGAGGACAATCACCACGATCACCACAATCAGCTTGACGTTCTTCCACCAGTAGGCGCGGGCCACTTTCTGAGACGTCTGCTTGAAGTGTTGAGCCTGAGCAGGGACATGAAGACATGAGGAAGTTGAGTGAAGAAACATCTCTCTCTCAGAGGTGAGTGGGGTTTTGTAACATTTAGGCTACATTTGAAAGATGTCAGTTTAGAAAAAGAGACAAACAACGTGGACCGTTTGTCAGTGCATGATTTCCACTACACCAGTTAAATAGATTGACGCCTCTGAGATTGGCTAAATCAGTGTTGCTAATTTAATTACTCTGGCGCTTTATTTAGAGAGTATTTTAAACCCATGTATTGATTCTTTTTCAAAGAGGTGACTAGCAACAAATCCCACAACTTTATCTGGTGATATTGGAGACTTTTGGAAACTGACGTGAAAGCATGTTTACTTTTCTCAATGAGCAGCGCTTCTGCGGCCCCATACCCCGTCTATTAGCGCTAACAGGTTTTTCTATTTCTTTTTCTACTGTTTGAAATTGGAATGCAATTAAATGTATTTTCCAGATATTACTAGAGCTTGAGTCTACAATATTAATGTCTATGTCTAATATTTTGACTCAGTTGTTCACTAAAATCTATTTAAAGTGGTAGATGGTGCCCTGGTTCCCGGGGTGTGCAGCTAGAACATGGGGTGTGTGCTGGCCTGTGCCGGGTGGCTGTCTGGGGGGGCCTGGTCCTCCTGGGCATGGTGCGGGCCCCTTGCCTTTGGGGGGCAGGGGGCTGCCTCTGGGCTTTTGGGGCTCTGGGACCTTCGCTCCGGCAGCCCTGAGTGCGGGTGGCCGGTGTGTGTAGGGGTCGGCGGTTGCGGATCTTGGCCTGCCGGGGCCAGTGTCATGTGACTGCAGGGGGCTCTGGCAGGGCCTTCCTCTGCTGCCCTTGGGGTGGGTCCAGGGTGGTCTTCGTGGTGGGGTGGCTTGGGTTCATGCTCCGGGATTGCTACTGATCACCTGAGTCTTTGGGCTGCCCTAGTCTGCCTCCAGCCTCTGTAGAGGTGTGGTCAAATGTGCACGAACACACTCATTTCTAATCAGTCCTCTTTCCTCATACTCTGCATGCTGACAGTCACCGAGTTGTCCAGTGGGTTGATACACTAAGCTGATACTTTTGTTTAGGGTTGTCGTGATATATCTTGTTGTCGCTGCTTGGTTAATGTTTTACTAACTCCTGATGATTGTATGCTTCATTTATCTGTAAAAGCCGTAGGAAATTCTCTGTGTTTCTGTACAGGTGTAGCAGTTGGTTGTCTGGTGTTAGGTTGGATTGAAGGTTTGTTGCTTCCATCAACTGTATCTTTGTCTCCTCTTCCTTTTTTCTACTTTCCTTTTTACTTGTCTTCATTACTCTCCTTTTTCTTCTGCCCCCCGGTCAGGTCCAGCAAGATTACATAAATTCCATAAATCCAAATAAATAGGATAAAACAATATATTTAAATAAATATAGAAATAAAAAAATTAGATGATTAAGAGGAGCCTTACAACCATAAAGTCCCCTTGACAAAGCAAATTTGTTCAGCACAACACAGCAGCCAGACCATTTTTCTGTTTGCTACAGACTTGCTATTAGGCTGCATGGTTAATGAACTCATTCCTAACAAGGGGAAGCTGGAACAACGCCTTCACAAAAACACTCAATTAAAAGTTTCGTCCACAGGAAGAAAAAGGCCACACCTTGTTTATATTCTCCCATGTTCTGACACAACACGTGCTGTACTAACTTGTTGTACTGGTTCCGATGAAAACTATCAAGATCAAAGCTTATCAATCTATTCACACATATGGGAACATTGTCTACAAAATAACCCACTTATACACAAAGTCAAGTCCAAGTTTAAACTCCTAAGTTTATACTGACCCCTGCTTGCAGATCCTCGGACTTGCCCATGAGATCATCCAACCGCTCTCCACGAGCCAGGATCCGATCCACATTCTCAGTCATGATGTTTTTCACTCCATCTACCTGATCTCTCAAAGACTGTACCTTGTCCTTGGGCTCTGGTGCTTCCGATATTCCTCCCATTTCCTGGAAGAATGCACAAAAAAAAAAAAAAAAAAAAAGAAATTGCACATTCAGAATTAGCTGAAATCTTTTTCCATACATTATCTTGCAGTTCTTTATTAGCATTTAGCAACTACATTAGCATATGCAGTTGCATGTTAATTGATTAGTTTCTAGCTACTGACAATAAACCAAAAACAGGACCACGTGTAAAGTTCCAAGTATTAGCTGCTTTTATTTTTAAAATAACCTAAACTTTCTAAAGTTTTTGATTATCTAAGATGAATCATTAATATTCATTCTAAGTCCAGATTACAGCCTCCTCACTGACAGATTGTCACACATTCACAATGTGTTCATTTCAAGGTAAGAAAAAGTCACAGTTGAAGCTAATTTTATGAAGCTTCCCACATTCATCAGGGAGCTTACAGTGGTGTAAAAAAGTGTTTGCACCCTTCCTGATTTCTTATTTTTCTGCAAGTTTGCCTCACTTAAATGTTTTAGATCAAACAAATTTAAATATTTGTCAAAGACAACACAAGTAAACACAAAAAGTAGTTTTTAAATTAAAAGGTTTTTATTATTAAGGAAGAAAAAAAAATCCAAACATACATGGCCCTGTGTGAGGAAGTGATTGGCCCCTAAACCTAATAACCTTAGCAGCAACAAGTGCAATCAAGTGCTTAGGATAACAATGAGTCTTTTACAGCGCTGTTGAGGAATTTTAGCCACTCATCTTTGCAGATTTGTTGTAATTCAACCACAGTGGAGGATTTTCGAGTATGAACCACACTTTTAAGGTTATGCGACAGCATCTCAGTAGGATTCAGGTCAGGACTTTGACAAGGCCATGCCAATGTCTTCAGTTTGTTTTTCTTCAGCTATTCAGAGGTGGACTTGCAGGTGTGTTTTGGATCTTTGTCCTGATGAAACCAAGTTCGCTTCAGCTTGATTTCACGAACAGATGGCCAGATATTTTCCTTCAGGATTGTTTGGTAGACAGCAGAATTCATGGTTCCATTTATCACAGCAAGCCTTCCAGGTCCTGAAGCAGCAAAACAGCCCCAGACCATCACACTACCACCACCATATTTTACTGTGGGTATGATATTCGTTTTTCTGAAATGCAGTGTTACTTTTACACCAAAAGTAATGGGACACGCACCTTCCAAAAAGTTAACTTTTGTCTCGTCAGTCAACAGAGTAATTTCCCAAAAGTCTTGGGGATCATCAAGATGTTTTCTGGCAAAATTGAGACGAGCCTTAATGTTCTTATTTGCGTTCGCCTTGGAACTCTGCGATGCAGGCCATTTTTGCCCAGTCTGGGGTGGGATATACTTGCCGTAAACGCAAGTGTACAAGTCGATGTTCCACTAAGTTTGTGTATATACTTGCTGCAAACGACGGAGGCACGGCATGGCAAAAACGCTCAATACTGGAGGTCACCGCAAGGGGGAGTACACAGTAGTTGGACTTCATAGTTAAAAGGCCAATCTACCAGCCACATTGTATTTCCAGGCCATCAACCCTCAAACCACTTCCAATTTCTTGTGAACTGTTGAGGCACAAGTGTTTATCACTGTGCAACAGGAAGGAAAAATTATACGGATATGATTGCTTTTTAGATATACTGAATTTCCCTTAGAGGATTAATACATTATTTTTCATTTAATTATTTTCTCGACCTTGTTTAGCTTCCTGTTTGTTTTGAAGCTGATGTTTTGACACTTTACAGACTTCTGTTAACGGGGCTTTCCACCAGTGCTGTGACATGTGGAAATTTCTTGTTTCTAATAAGCAGCTATATTGGGACGGCACTGCAATGATGGAGCGACAATATATTCAATTAAAAAATTTTTTAAACTAAACTGTGTTATATTATCATTTTTTGTTTGCATGTTGTTACATTACATTCTGCCAGCAGAAATAGAGCTAAATGCTCAAACCAAAAGAACATTCGAAACTTGACATCTGGGTCAATTCAATGAACTTACTGGAAACCGTGAGCTACTGCAGATAAAATCTAGCATGCAAAAATTCAATACACTGGTAATATGAGAACCATGTTAGCTGGTTTCATCGTGAGTTAATAAGCACATCTAGTCCCACTAATCAGCTAAGAATAAATGCGATGCTGACATCTTTTCACTTCAACTCTATGAGATGGATTGAATCATCAGGTCTGACAGAACTTAATTAGCTAATAATCTAAAAGCTTTTCTGGTTATAAATAGAAAACTCTTGATGTTATAAGTCATTAAAGTTGCAGTATGAGAGGAGGATTTCATAGAGGAACATCATTTTACACAAAGAACTAAACCTGCACCAGGTAGAGGACTCGCAGCAATAAGAGAAGCCATTACATTGTAATATGCTGATTCAAATGTTATTAAAACTCTGAGTTGGGTCATTTAGACACTACTATTGAAAAGAGGCAACTTTTGTACTGACAATGAATGTCTGGTTTTCTTTTTTTTTTCTTTAATAAGCTATAAAAAAATAATTTAGATTGAGCTGGCTAATTATTTTAATGAGACATAGATTAATTGGGATGCATCTTTAAATACATTAACTCCAACAGTTCGATTGCACTTCAGGTTACAAAGAATCCACACTTCCTACATGTTATGTTTTGAGCTACATTTTCTTTCCAGATACGAGCAGCCATACATCCTAAAGGTGCAGAAGTTCAGCTACAAGTCTTTGTCTCATCATAACTTAACTTTGGCAGTCATCTTTATCAGATGAAGAAGTCAGTCAACAACTCAGCCAAGAACATAAAGCAGCTACCTGCCTTGTTTCAACCTAACTAGAACCAGAATAAAAACACAACATTTAAGGGTTCAATATATGATCTTTCTTTTTTGGGAGTCAGAGAAAGATTGACTTTAGTCTTATCCCTTTCTCTATATGAGGCTTTTCAGACATAGAACATAGGTTATTCAGTAGTGGAAAATCTGAAACCTTAGCATCAACAAATACATGGCTAAGAAAACATTATGCAATAACATGCACACAAAGCTAGGCCAAGTACCACAACACAGAACAGAGGAGCTAAGCAAATAGTTAAAAGAGTAATAGGGAGTCATTGCTAACTGCTGTCATACTAAACTGTAAAGAGGTTAAATAATGCTATTTACGGCAAGGATTAAAATGGCGGTCCATATACCAATGGGCAACATCACGGTAGTTATGTACTTCTTTTGACAGTCAAACACAGGGTAACAGAAGTTACTTCAGCTAAGATAAAAATGTGATTTAAAGATGCAGTTACACCAGGATAGGATTCGAAATAAAAAGCTTGGTGTGAATGGACCCTTAGAACAACGGGCCGTTTCACATATGACTTTCAAGCTGGGACTGATATGTCTTCATTATGCATTGGTGTCATGTGTGAAACCACAAACAAATAATTGAGTGTCAAGGTTGGGTTATCGCTAATGCAACTCTAAAGCGGAAATTGAGGTCATCATATAGATTATACACAGCCTATATGTCTATGAGACACTAGGAACACTTCCTTCTAACCCAGTGATTCCCAACCTTTTTTCCTTGAGGACCCCATTCATGCAAATGCTAAAAATCCATGGACCCCCTACCCCACCTCATAGGACCCTAGTTTGGGAACCACTGCTCTAACTAATGATGCCGTTTTAACTCCGGTAAATCTGTGATGTTGGCTTGTGAAGTGTAAGCACATATTGATGCAGCACTAAGCTGCTCTGTTTGCTATGTGTTAATTACCAAAGAGGAACAGCAGACAACTGACAAAGTCTTCTCTTTTGCACCAATGACGCGCAACCAATGTGTAAAACCTAAAAGAAAAAAAGGCTGTAAATTCATGTAAAGCTAACCCAGTAGATCTTTACACTCAAATGTATCAGCTTTTTAACAAGAGAAGACAGTAGTTTTGCTGTCAGGACACCTAAACTCTCTGGAATCTAATGAGCTCAGACTCAAAACTATTTTCAAACTTGTTTTGTAGCTGAAGCTGTAAATTCAAAAAGTTATCCTATATGTGACAAATTTATTGTATTTAATAATCATCAGTATTGTGTGTGTATATATACAGATATATATATATATATGGTGATGGCTTTGAGAATTCTTGCAGTTCTTACATGTGACAACACAGCCTGCTGACTGTCAAACAACTTTTCTTGACGTGTCTGGGAACGCCTGCTACAGTGTTTGTCTGCATTAGAGCAGAAATAACCTGGCATCTCACATAATTGTAGGCGTGACTCTAAAGCAGAGATGTTACATGCAATGTGAGTATGAACACAGGGATGTCCATGTCCCATGAGCCTGCAACAGCCTGTAAACAAAACAGTTTCTTGGATACGAAGCAGATTTACCTGCAGGTTACCTGCAAAAATTCTTACTATAAGAATTTTTTTCCAGTTTGTTGTTTCCATTAGATTTGATGCACAGATGTCTGTTCTCACCACTGACAAATTCACACTTTTTCCTGTTCACCTACCTATTTTCATACATACAGTCATGATCCAATATGATTATATTTAAACTTACTCTTTTTCTCATCTCATAGTACCAGAGTTCAGTGGGGCCCACAGAATGGCTGATAGCTATCAAGTATCAATATTCATAAACACAGACAGATGGAATCGTGTCCTGGCCACGACATGAAAGCCATACACTGACAACTTAAGAGGAAAACTTGACACTCGTAAAAGCCTGACAGATGTGAAGTCCTTTAACTGTTCAACTGACAAAGACTGAGAATGATGAACAAAAAACAAACAAAAAAACAAATCAAATCTTTTCTGTAACAAAGTTTGCTGCTTCAAATGAAATTTGGCTGATTTAATTTATGCACGTTAACCACATGAAATCCAAACCTCTCATGTTATCTATTCAAATGTCAAACTTTCCTAATATTCCAGTTACGTGCCAGGATTTGAGCAGCACGCAAAGGCTTTAAGATCTCTTACAAGAGCTCAAAAACAAAGAAAAAAACTAAAAGAAAGGTGTGTGTGTTACATATTTCTTACTGAAATGTGTTTTCCAATAAGTATCAGTACAGTTATACTGTAGCAGATGAGAATAGAAATAAAATCTCAGTTCTCACACATGTAATCAAACAAGTTATGAAAAGATAAATAAATAAATCTGCCTCATAAAATTACTTTTTTTTTTTTAAGTTGGGAACCAAGGAAGTTAAATTTTCAACCTATACTGATAATTTAAGAGATGACAATGACCACTACTTATACAAAGAATATGTAGAAGTTATATAAATTCAAAACAATAAACGAGGAATATCAAACATTCATTTAAACATAATTTACTTCTCTTTCATTCTTACTCATGTTGTTTCAAACATGCTAACAGTAACACGATGCTAAATGAAGTGAGCTAAAGTGGAGCTCAGGAAATATAAATACTTAAATAGTTGTGAGCTCCACCTGTACTCATACATTTAATGACGCTTAGGATACCTTCCTATTTAATTTCCCGCAACAGGTTGGAAACGTGAGTTAAACAGGTACATGTTTCGGTGAAGTTGGGCTTCAGTTGCTAAAACCACGAAGCGGATATAACAGTTTAAAAAGTTAAAAACGGGTATTTTATGTTTCACAAACCGATATGTACAGCAAAGTCAAGCCTTTATCTCCAGTTAGCTTCTTGGCGTCTGTGTGAAAAAAGAAAAATACCTCATGAAATTTTTTTTTGGTCTTTTCCTGTCATCTACAGTTTGAGCTCAGAGATAGGGGCAATTATTAGGCCATTTTGTTTGTTAGACTACAAAGGTAATTTCTTTCTCAATAATAAAAAGTTAATGTGGTGACTTACGTAAATTTCATACCAGCAACAACATTTTCGTTGACTTCACATGAAATTTATTTAACCTTAAAATACACCTGTTGCATGTCTGACGCTCTACAATAGTTTTCGCGAAGAGCAGCTTCTCAAAACAACAATACCAGCTTCAGCCATTAAAATTACCTACCGGATCAGTGTCCATCTTGTTGGAAATAACGTCCTCCGACAGCACACGGAAAACTCGGGTTTATTTGTAGTTTACCCTACTATTTAAAACCTTAAAAAACAGTTTTAAAACTTGGACGTTTGATGCTCCTTCAAAGCTGCTACGTCTCTTCCTCGCCTCAACTTCCTGGTTTTTGTTTTTTTTTCTTGTTGAATTCCTTCGCGTCAACTACACTACTGCGCAGCCGCAGTATTATCACCCACAAAAACAGTTTGCAAGATAATACTGTAAGAATGCTGCATTACTTTCAATTACATGGTAGTATTAATGTAGAAGATCATATGGTACATATAAACAGAGGGCATGCTGCTGCATTTAATTGCACTTCTACAACTGATCATGCCTTGGCCACAATCAGTTTACACTAAAATGTTTGTTTGGCTAGATTTTCTGTGGATGGGATGGCACCTGGAGGGGTTAGTCAGATTCTGTGTGGCCCATGCTCCCTTGGGCCAGTCTTTTTGCCCCTTTTTTGTATAATGATTCTAAATTTCACTTAGTCCAGCTCCTGTAACCTGTGCACTTTTTCTTCCCTTAGTGTTGGAAAGTACATCTCTGTTCTGCATCATTCTAAAGGCATTCCCATCACACAACATACAAGCTTTGAGTTTACTCATCATGTCACAATTGTTCAAACTCTCTTTTAATTTTGGTTGAACTAAAAACTCTGAAGTGCATGTTGTCATTTTTAATGTTTGTAATGAAGGTCTGCGAGGAAAGCACGACTGCCAAACATTCTCAAAGACTGACAGCAACATTATGATTACAAAGATTACTTCAATTCATATGAACAAGCTGATTACAAAGCAACATATATTTGTTAAATATGAATCAGAAATGGACACCTTTGTGTATGTATCAGTCTCTACAATGGCTGTTATCCACACAATCAAAAACTTCCTTGTGCATAATTTTTTTTCTGCAAGTCACTGTTCAGTGTTTTCTTGTTGCAATATAATCAGAGCTTTGGAACTATTTCCTTGAGATAACAATGGCTCTAAGTTAGGTCACAGATCACCACAATATTTGGTAAAAATATTCCCATTGTGAAACTCATAAAGAGCAGAATGAAGAAAAACAAATCTAGGAATATTCTGCTTAAATAAATATTTAACTAAGCTTCTACAGACCTTTATGACTATTCATACATTTAAACGTTCAGAGTAAAAATGAAAATAAAGGTTTAAAAGCAGATTTTATTTTGCTAAAATTTGTAATGACATTTAAACTAGGAAATACATAAAAAAAAATAAAAACTAAACAGACAAGACTGAATATAAAACAGTTAAAAAGGGAAAATGTAGAGAATAAAAAAATAAAAAAAATCTGTTCTTCTTCTTCTTATTGGCCTTGTCTGATGATGATATCTGACATGTCATCGACCTTCACCAGCTCCAAATTCTGTAAATAATAAGAGTGAAATAGTTAGACATGCACAACTCATGACCGAACCAAGAGTGAAGCTAAGGAGAGAAGCGGCCTCTTTAACAACCAGATGTTCTAAAACAGACTGAATCATTGGCAGTTTCTTCATAGTCTGATGATCTCAGGCCAACTTTTGTCAGCAGCTGGAGCTGCTTGGTGAAGTTGGGGGTTTGAGTCTGACAAAAAAAAAAATCCTTGAAAAATCTGTGAATCCACTAAAGCTACTGATTACATGATAAGTTATGAGTGGTGTAAATGCAGTTATCTGACAACACTAACAACTTTGCAGTCTGAACTTTGTTTAAAGGACTTCTGCAGCTAGTCACAAGTATTGTGGTGGACCAAATAACTCTTTTAGAACTGATAAATTTATAAAATTGGATGCACACTGAAAGCTCTTAAATCTGGGCTTTATTATTAATATGAAGAAATTAAATCAGGAGCTGGATGTTTGGTAAATAAGCTTATTCACTTTATAATGGAGTCAGGTGATGAGATTAATACCTATCACATGCCTGTTAAAAGGGAAAACCAGCTAGCACTGTCCTGTGTTAAGCTAAAAATAAATAAATAACTGAATAAAACCCCTCTTACCAGCAGCTTAACATATCAGGGGCCAGTTTATCATATTCTAAAGTACTTGAGATGACTTTGCTGTGAACTGGTGCTGCATAAATACAATGAACCAAATTATCAGCAGTTATATTTGAAAATCCAAGTCACATTTGTTTGCATGTTTTTGGACCCATCTTTACTCTCCACTCACCTTTTCATTGGCAAGATGAAGCAGAGCAACAAATGCAAGTGGCACCGACAGGTTCTGAGCCATAGTGTTTGGCAATCTGGAGCGTAACAGAGATAGAAGGAAAAAAGAAAGACGGAGAGAGACTTTCAGTTTATCTTCCATCAGTCATGACCAAACTTCCAGCTGGCTCTGAGGTAATTAAGATTAAACTTTAAGAGAACATTATTTCCCACAAGAGCATAATCATATTAGAGAGGAAGCTCTGAACTGCAATGTTATTATTCCATTTATTTCACCCCAGCAACTGTAACGTAAAGCATGCACAGATACAATTAGTAAATAGTGATCAACACTACTCTGACTTTTACATTAGTGGCACGCATGGTAGGAGGTCTGCTGGTACCTTTGAAGCAGCTGCTTTGTGGTCTGACTGAAAACCTTCTCTACAGACACTTGTAATGTTTCCTCCACCTGCTGTGAACATGAAGACAAAAGTCACTAAAACTGACCTGGACACACAAACTCAAATGGATGCCTGACTGAGCACCGATTGATTAATTAAATCATCTTATGATACGACAGGAAATAAACAATAAATCTACCTGTGTCGGTTTTTCTGGACTGTCAGTCAGCAGAGTCCACATGCTGTTCTTTAGCCTCTTCATGTCCATTTTCTTTGCTGTCTTGGCATAATTGATTTCAATTTTGTTGACCTAAACAAACAAGGCAGTAAGTTGTTGTAAAATTACAAAGCAGAAATATGTCATCAGGTATAAGAAGTAAATGTGTGTAAAATGCAAAGCTTTCAGAATTACCGAGTACAATTTCCTGTCAGAAGTAAAAGATTTTATAGTTAAAGAATATGAAGCTGTTTTAGTTTTCTCTTGTAACTAACATTTGTCTCCGGTGCCTTTAAAACATCACAGCATATAATTTTAAGGTGAAAATGCCACTAAAACCCAAGTAGGGTAGAAAAATCTGGGCTTGAACTGACATCTGGCATTACTCACTCTGTGTGGCTCAGGTACCAGATCCTTTTCCCCGTATGTGGACACATCCCCGAGAACTTGGGAGGGCGGTGGCATACCGTCACCCGAAGGCTGAATATCGTCTGAACAGGGAAATCCTTCAACATCATCATCACTGTCACCACCCTGATGCAGAACAAAGAGAATGAGATGAAAAAAAAGGAGAATACTTGCAACTACTAACCCATTCCAGTGATGAGGTTTCATCATGAGATGGTAAATGCTTCTTTTCAGCTGCTTTAGCAGAATTTGGTGCAGATGTGACGTAGCTGCTGCTGGCCTGATCACACAAACAGGCTAAGACAACCTGTTTACTGTGAAAAGGAACAATCTGGTCTGATTCAGCTGAAAGACAAATTCCAATTTGGCTGAGACCATAAGATAACCTGCACCTGGACACAGTTTGTATAATGCAGCATGTTTTAACCTAAAGAATAATAGTAACTAACATTAGAGCAGAAAGTCTGGTTGTTTCAGGGTCTCTATAAAACAAACTACCAGATAAAAACACTTAATCATGCTACTAATCTGTGAGCTTCCTTTCAGTTTTATAGCATACTACACTGCACTACTGTAGAAGTAGTGCAATGTAGCCTTACCATTGCACTACTTCTCCACAGACAATAAGATCTGTATACAAAAAAAAATAAAAAATAAATAATTAAATTAATTCAAAAGTTAGATAAAACGGTGAGTTTCAGACCTCAAGACCTGGACAGAAGTTGGCTGTATCGTTGGCGTTGTTGTAGTCATAATCACCGATGCCTTCTCCAAGCTCTCCAGACAGCCTTTTCTGTCCCTCTTGACTCAGCTAGAAAAACAAGAAGTCAAGACTTGAAAAATTTGTCTTAATGGATCACAGTCTGTCATTACTGATAACATGGTTTAAGGAAGCACATCTCTATCTTGTGAAATTTAGCATAAGAAGCTTATTACTACAGAACTTATATCATCAGTGGTGCTTGCTTTGCACTTTTCTGTTGTTTGTAGAGTATCAGTGCTGAACAAGGTCTACCAACCCATCCTCAGTCTTTTGTTCTAACTACTGGTTCAAAACACATAAATTTTAATGATATAACACGATTCGGGGATAAACCAATGAGAGATTTCTTAGTAATTTTTGGAAGAAAGACAAAATTAAAAATCTGATGTAGGTCTTTATTCAGAGTTGCCCAGGTGTGGCTCAGACGCACTCTGAATGTGGTCCCAGCAAACAGATCTAAAAGCACCTGGAGGTTTCCACTTGTGATCCTATTGATGGCGCGCATTAATACCTGGGGTGTACTGTGACTTATCAGTAAATTGGTGCCAGTGGAGTCTCAATGACAGCCACAGGAAGTCACTAACACATCCTAAATGACAGTTATTGCTGTAATTGGGTTTTTCTATATATCAATTACAGTGTTTCTCCCAGCTTCACAGCCTTGTGGAGGCAGGTCTGGCAGGGACGAGAGAGGGGTGGGGGAGACCAACCCACATCCATCACTCAACATATAACAGTCTGTTATGACACGTTAGTTTCACAGGTGTAACTTGGATGTTGTCTTAATGAACAAGGTGTAAATCTCAACCTTGAAATCAGCTGCTGAATCATGTATTCATGAACTCTGCAGCTGTAACCGATAACCTTTCCGTCACAGCATTAAAGTGGGACTTTGACATGTGATAAGAGTTTTTCCATCCAGTGGAGTCACTAAATATTCTTAAGTTCAGATCTCAGATAACGTGTTCACGTTAGGAAAACCTACAAAGAATATTGGATCCATTTTAGGCCTTAATACAACTCAAAAATGAGTACAAAGATGGCAGCTTGTTCAGCTGTGCACATTCTCCACAATAGACATTAAGTACTCCTCTTAACACCGCAGCAGGAGAAATACTCCAGCTGCTCCTCACTGGAGTACGGCCGTTTCCATCTTCACCTGGGAGAGTAATAATAAAAAAGGACGCCAGAAATTGTCTTATTTCAATTGATGGATGTGTTTTCATACGCAGGTTCTCTATCTGCTGGTGTAAGTGTGCTCACCTGTTTGTGCGTGCACGTGTCTATGTGTGTGGCATCAGGGTGGTGCAGAGAGCAGAGCTATTTGGAAAGGCAAAGTATAAACCTGTCTTAGAGGAAAGAGAACCTCAAGTGACTTCTGTTGCCGCTGTGTAGAAAACAAGATTAAAAAAATTCATTTGACTGTCTCGTGGGGGCGGTGGGTCTCGTTTGGGGGGAGGGGTGCTATCAAACAGACTTCACTCATTCTGTGAGGAATTCTTTGTAATCTAAGTTTTGTTGGTATGACCCAGTTCCACCAGATGTGGGATCTAACAGGATTTGTGAAGTCTCACCGAGCTGGAGGGTTTAAGGCTGAGCTGTGAAAGCGTCTCTGGGGGAAACTGGAAATCTGCTGGTAGAGTTGTTTTCTTGTTGCTGGTGCTGAGCGCAGACTTGTTGTTTGTGGTAGCTGCCTGTGAGGAAAACGCAGAAACGTGAGACTGAGGACAGAAAAGTCAACATGCATTCTCTATATTTTTAATCAACATGTTCATACATTTGACTAATTTTAGAGATTATGTTTTCCTGCATGCAAATTTAAATGATTAGAACTGACAACATTCTCAGTGTGTTGGAGTTTTGCCATAAAGCAACAAAAAGTTGCTTCTTTAACATTTTTGTGCCCATTTCTGGTATTCTGGTAGCTCAGTTTCACAAGCAAAACACAAACAGGGTTGAGAACAAAGTCATTTTGGTTTATCAGCAGAAGCTGCCTCCCTGGTCCTTTGCCGTCATCTGTTCTGATTAAAATACTTTAAAATACTTTTATGATGCAAAAAGTGCAACTTTTGCATCTTCAGTGTTTAAGCAACAGGAGGCATTAAAGCTGAATCACACATCCAGCTCATCAACCAACTTCTGTAAGCAGATTTCCTTAACGGAGACATGAAAGCTTTCCAAACATTGTAGTTGTGACTGCAGATGCACTACATATAATTCACAAAACACAAAATGCTGTGTTGCTATGGTTACTGCACCAAAAGTACCAAATTATGGCCTTATTGCCCCCTTATTTTAATAGATAAAACATACTGAGATCCCTGTGTTGCTATTGTTAAACAAACCTGCAGAATATGAAGCAGGTATGGGAACGCACAGCCACCAATTTATATAAAAAAAAAGAAAAAAGAATGAAATACATGTGCTCAGACAGGTCATTGTCTTTTTTGCCAATTATTGTGGGCATTATTTTTCAATTAGAAGCTCTAAAGGCAAAATTATCCATTATCTCCACAAACTATAGAATCCTACAGAATCCAACACCAAATACATGATCTCTGCCTTGGTGGAGATAATAGGGGAATGTGATGTCATAGTCCTTAAAATTTAGATGATTAATAGTCATGCAAAAATAATTAAAATGAATAATTTAACTTTCTTTGTTTAACATCACCGAATTATTAGATCAGTGCACTGATATTTTCCTGTGAAATTAAAAATTAATCCAAATGTTAGGAATGAACAAATAAACTAAATCAACAGCAATATTATGATTTAACCTTAATTTTTTTAAATCATTTTATTTTTTAAATTTCAACAAACACTCAGTGAATGCAGTTAGAAGAACAATAAACAGGAGGTGGAGGTGAGTAAAGTGGTGGACAATGAGGTGGAAAGAGCAACTGAAAAGTGACTTTTGTGTGAACAGAAACTATCCAACACAACTGCAGTCAGCTCAAAAAACTGTGTTCAGATGACTGACATGATAAATATTTGATATTTTGGAGCAGTGCTCCTGGATTAAAAAAGAAAGAAGAAGAACAACAACAAAAAAAGAACAAAACATTTTTACCCTTGTGATTCGGAAATAGGTATCAAAGTTGACGTCATCATTGAAGTCTATTTCAATGGGTTTTTTGGGCTTCCTTTTTCGCATTTCCTTGTCGGGCAAATGATCCACTGTAGACAGAAAAACAGAGACGCCATTATTATTCTGCACACATTCGGGAGGGGAAGGAAACCAGAAGAAAGTCAATGTAATACTAATGTAATGTAATACTTTTCATTTTTCTATCTTTCTAACTATTTTAATTTTCTGGAACAGAAAAACAGTACTTTTTTTTAGTATAAGCACAGTATATTATATAATATTATATGTTAGTGCGCATAAAGACAAAAAAAAAAAAAAGGTCACACCCTACTAAGACTTAATTCAGCTGTGCAGAATGTTCCAAAATATTTTTTTAAGGATTCGCTCTGCTCAGACACAGGTTTACTCTGAGATTTTCTGGACTTTATTCTAAGGAGCTGAAATGATGAAGCTGGACCTGTCTCATGCAGACATCTGCTTTATCACATGCTTTTAAAGAATATCTAGTACATTCATGGGCTACAGTGTATGTGTGTAAATAGCTAATAACTTCTCTGTATCACACTGACAGCACTCAGTGCACTAAACAACAAACAACCACGGAAAAGTTGAAGTAGCTCAGTGCAGATGTCAGAAAAAGGGTTACAGATTAAACCAGATCAGAAATGTCTTTTATGACCATTTAAAAAACTGCCGTCTCATCTTTTCAGCATGCATTTAAGGCTCTATCCACACGGGGATGGGTTTAGGTGATTCTGTTACAGCTGTTTATTTGCATGTTTCGACCACACAGAACCAACATTTCTGGAGTCTGAAACCACTGCACTTCTAAAACAGTTCCCAAAGTGAATGTCTCTGCAAATGCCACTCTTTTCCATCCCATGTATGACCTAGATTAATCTTATTTTTACAACCAGATGATGCAACTGCCCCACAGCCCTTTCACAACACTGGCTGTCAATGTTCATACAAGTGCTGTATTACCTGCTGTTTCAATAAGATGGGAAAAGAAGAAGCGAAAAAACAACAACACACACACACAAAACAAAACAAAAAAAAAAAAATAAAAAAACAACAGAAGACCAAATAATGAGTTCTGAAAGTGAGGCAGGAATACCACGACAGAAAAAGACCTGGACAAATGTGGAGCTGGACATGATGCTGGATGTCCATCTTTCCAGCTGCACTGTTATGTTGCCTGGCAACCAGGGCTGTGCGATATTAAGAAAACATGCAATAGGCATAACACTGTTGAAAGCTGCGATAATGATATGATCTGCGATAAATAAAATAAATAAAGCTGCTGCTTTGATGTTTTTTCATATGGGGCCCCACTGGTAAAATATATTTAATCAGCAAAATAGAATAAAAATAATTTAAACGCAATACTAAAGGACATCATAGTTGACTTATGATGTGTAAAAGCATTAACTTCACTCACATTTGTGCTTCGGTTTGAACTGCCAGTATCCAGGTCCAGCCCAAGTGGCCATGGTCCTGGGGCTGAAGTAGGAATACTCCCTTGGTTGAGAGGACAGCTGCAAACACATGGTGGCAATGTCTCCCTCTCCAATGGGAATCACATCCCTGAATGAACAGCACAAGTTATTCAAAGCAATGTCCAAACATACAAACCAGATGTGTATTATTAGGAGGAGAGTGTGATTTTTAACCTTTTATTATTGTATATGCTGATGAATTAAAATCCATCTCAGTAAGACAGTGTAGTTACATCACCCTCAATAAGGTTTACAACTGAAAGCCTGAGTAGGAAATGTAGAGGATGTAATGGAAGTAGTCCCTTTACTCCAACACAAACAGCATTATAGCAGTTTGTGCTGAATGTCTACTCAATTTCCCTGAGATAATAAAGTTAGTCAAAAAAAAAAACAAAAAGATAAATCAAATCAAAGGTCACCTGAAAAATGTTGAATTTTAGCATGACTGACATGGATCAGTTGGCTTTTGCACTGCCCCCCTTAAAAAAAGACAACAACAAAAAACTAAAAAAAAAATCTATTACTGCGTTCCAAAATCATTTTATCTGCCAAACTCTACTCTTAACCTTTCTGCATAGGACAAACCACAGATGCACTGTGGTATAGCTCACAATCGTACCGTCCTTTGACAGAGCCAGAGGCCTCAAAGCCCTCCTTGTGTTCCTTGGACCCCTCCTCATAGTCTGCTGGCCCATCCTCAAAGTCGGCATCAAAGTCAGGACAGTCATCTTCCTCTGGTTCTGGCTCAGGCTCAGCATTCACATCAAACACGTGATCACCCTGCTTCATCTTCTCTAATAGCTGATTCATGGTCTGGAAGAAGAAGAAGAAAAAAAACGTTATATGGAGCATTTTCATCACTGTAGTTTTAAATCACACATTTTAACAAAAGAAAAAGAAATGAGACACTAGTTTATCTTTATTGGTGTCATAGGTCACCTTAATATGAGTGAATAATTAAGACTGGAAATTTTAAAACTTAAAACTGCAAAAGTTTTAATAAGGAAACTAAATTCAGACCCACATATAATATTTTATGCCTGTATAGAGAACACTACAAAGGCTTTTTAAGTATCCAACATATAACAATAAAAACAAACAGAAATCCTCACTGGGTGTCATACTGAAATAACATCTTAGTCTAAAACTAGAAGCACTCAAAGCGCACAGACTTCTGCCAAACCACTGTCACTTTCTTCATGATGAATGATTGTAGGCATTATTTTTGAGTTAAAAGCTCTAATGGCAAAAGTTTCCCCATCTCCCCATAATAAAGAATCCTTTAGACCCTTTAAAATCATATTCATGTTATTTTAAAGCTTTTAGACATGAGAATCCATAGAAAACTTGCATGAATGCAGACAGTTAAACAAAGTTAAGTCCCGCAGAGGAATTTATAATATGGTATTTCATGGTTCGGAAAATGTCTGACCTGCTCAGGGTTCCAGCTTGTAAAGGAGAAGTCCTGAAGCGATGGACAAATGGAGTTTTTCTCCTGGGAACGCTGCAATCCGCCTAGGAGAATCATAGCATTGAAGATGGTGTTTAGCATTTCTACTGAGGAAATGTCCCAAAGATGCCATAAGGTTAGGTAGCATTCAAGTTCAGACAAACACTCAATAAATGGCTCAGTTTTCAAAAGAAATACACACTTTTGTACGTAATCAATAGTCTTTACCCATGAACGCTGATGCAGGGACTTCCTGTGGAGGTGGAGGAGAATAGGATGATCTGGACTGAAGGAGGGTCATGTAAGAAGGAAACAGCAGCTCACAGCGACTGTCCTCACTAAAGAGAACGGAGAGGAAGACGCCAGCCGTGCTGCTCTCGTCAAAGGATGAGGCCATTCGTTGAAACATGGGGTCCACCTGGGAGAGTGAGACAGACGGTTGACCATGTTTAAAGAAAATGGAAGAGCACAGTTTAATTCAATAACCTTACTAGGAACTACAGAAGGCCAGGTGAATTAATTCTTAATTTCTTGTTGAAGAAAGGTGAAGAAGTCAGAGGTGACAAAAAATGTTGTCTTCAAGCGAACCGTGTCTAATGACTGATCTTAATCATGTAGACTTATCAGTCAATACACAGAGATTCAGTGGATAGAAGCAAATTCTAAGTCTTTAATCAAATATAGAATCATAAGCTTTCATTCCAGTGAACTTAAGCAAGTAAGTAAAGTTAAGCAAAGTGACCTCTGTGGAAGACAGAGCTGCATTTAAGATTTTGGTTTTGAGGCCGATCCTAACTTTTCCATGTCAGTTCTGTGGAAATTAACAAATTTCCACAGTAATAAAATCTAAGAGGCTGAAGCAAGTGTAGTTTCTGTGTTTGTCTCAGAAGGCAGTACACACCAGAAATATGTAAAAACATTAAAAACATTTAAAATTGATATAAAGCACCAAGGATCCCAGCATACCTCACACCTCCTCTCAGACTCTGCACTGTTGAGGTTGCTCAGGTTCTGCTCCACTGTTTTCTTTGGAGGCCTCTTTTTCTTTGTCTGCTTGGCAGTCACATCACCTCCATCCTCCTCTTTTTGACCATGATCTGCAAATTTACAAATTTTGATGTGGAAAAAAAAAAAAAGAGAGAAAGAAAGATTTGCACGTTTTCTATTGATACTGAGTAATGTGGTGTTTTGGAGAAGAGTCTTACCCTCTCCAGGTTTTGTCTCGGCCCCCAAGCCACCCAGCACCCTGTAAGCATCAGCATGAACAGCATCCACCCTCACGGCATAGATCTTTGTACTGGCATCCAGAGTACCAGCTGCCACCTTCAAAGAGCACATAAAATACATATAATGATATCTTTAGGCCTTGGTTTCTGTGTATCTGGACACTTTTTTTTCTTCTTTTTTCAAGCTTAACTCTTGACACCTAAAGCTGAAAACTTTCTCAAAATGAGTGAATTGATTTCTTGTAAATGAAAGAAAAGAAAAAACTCACAGTATACAGTTTTAATTAATATAAAATAAATGCTACAGTTCCAGTAACTAGAAGCAAGACTTCACAGGAATATCATTTTTTTCAGGGCTTCTTGCATCAACCAAAGACATGTATCTGGATTATTGTTGCCTGGCTTTAACATACTTTCAAGATACATTTTTCAGTCATGCCAAACATTTTTACTTTAAATATCTGTGTTTCCATAACTTAACAAAGAAAGAAATGATTATTTCTGTAGATCTCCAAACACATACCTTAAAGTTGGTGAGCTCAGAGTCCTTTTGTTTTAGAATATCTGCCATGTAATCAATCAGATGCAGACCAAAGGCATTTTTGGTGGTGATTTTCTGCAAAAACCAAACAAAACAAAAGGCAATGCTTATTTTTTCTTTTACTATTAGTTCTTCAAAAAAAATTTAATGATATGTTCACCTAAAAAACAACAAAAAAAAAAACCCACGGAAGATTGGGGGGAAAAAAGGAGAAAGATATCTAAATAGAAAAATGGAGGAAAAAAAATCCCACTGCAGTTATACAAGCACTGAGCCAATAAAAGAAATAAAGACACTGTATCAACAAATCTGCCCCGTACACATACACTTACATTTTCAGTGGAGAGTTTTATACACGTTGAGTAGTGCTCTGAAATTTGAGCATTTGACAACTTGGGTACAGCTGCAGGAGTCGCCAGAGCACTTTACACAAAAAGAAGACCATCCTTTAGTTCTCAAGATACAAAACAGCCAGGCAGACTGAGACTGTATGGTGAGTAGTTTACCACACCTTGATTACAACAGCTTACCTGTGAGAAGCAGAGTCACTGAAGGACGTATCAGTTGCAGCTTGGAGGTCAATGACTCTCGATCTCCTGCGCTGACGACGTTCCTGCTCGTCATCGTTACCGGGAAAAGCTGCCAGCAGGGGAGTGCTACATGCTCCAGGAGACAGACCCTTGTTCTTCAAAGAGGATGACGTCCATCCTGGACCTACCCGGGAGACAGGTGTAGAGGCTGCACTCATCCTTACTAGAGACAGAGGGAAAAAAGAAAAGGTTATAAAAGTGTGGGTGAAGGTAGAAAATCTTAAATAGACACAAAGTTACTTTTATATCATTTTACTTGTGCAGAACAAAATTTCAAAGTTACAGAATTAATAAAGACTGCATTTATTCTCATGGACCTAAATGGCTTAGTTTACAAGAACTTAACTAGATGTTGGGAAAAAAAAAAAAAAAAAAAAAAAAAACAGAAAATTCAATAAGTACATCCTGGCTTTTAAACATTAAGAAACTTTTTCAAACTAAATCAAACAGGTCTGTCAGCAGGGAGATGGTAATTTGTATGTGGTCACATGTATACAAAATAATTCAGGTGGGAAATGTTGAAAACAGCTATTATAAACGCTTAATAAAAACACAAATAAAAATGATGAGATGGCCCTGATACTGAATTATTTTTTGTGCTATGAAGCTAAATATTCTCTAACTTACTGCTCGAATTCGCTTAGATTTATCCCACATATTATTTAGAAGACTCATGAGACACTCCAGGTGGGACGAAGCAGGGCGTGATCGTCCCCCGATAGACTGGGTCCAACAAATACAAAGCAAGACAAAAGAGTACCCAGGGGCACAGCCAACCTGCGTGCCCGGGGAGCTAAGCACAGCCTTTCCCACAGAGATGGAAGTAAAGAGATGCAGCCAGATATGCTGCTGGGATCAGTGGGAAGGATAAACTTAGCGTGAGGCTATGTTACTGCTTCTGGGATCAGGTGTCCAATACAGGCCACGGCCAGCAGACTGCCACAATCAGATGATCGGGGAAGCAGCCGAGGCGCAGCAGAAAATGGTTTAAGGACTCATGCTGAGGCTCTCGTCTACCCTGATCATGATGCACATTTCGGCGCCCACCAGCTAATGGTCTTGGGCATGCTGAAAAGCCACATCAAGTCTAGCCTGGTGTTCGATCACCCAGTCCTCCACTTCACATAGTTATTTAGAAAGAGTCATTTTAAAAGTATTGCAGTGTGGATGAAAGTCCTATGACTTACGACTCGTTTTCATTTAAACGAATCACATGTAAACAAAGGACATATATCACATGGATTAAAGTTTTTTATAAAAATAATAATAATAATAAACGGGAAATATTTACGTCAATCCAGGTTCAGAGAAAGACAGCTTAATCGCCTTGTCAACCATAAGTTGTAGCCGTAAAAAAAACATTAACTTCAGATGCAACTTTGCACCACAACATTAGCTTCCGTTTGACCGTCTTCTTATTATTGTCAGGTAACGGGCTCGCTAACACACAAAATCTTTAACAAAAGACTAACTCAGCCTATTTGTCTTACCTCAAAATATCAAATTCACGACGTGGCTGTCCAGGCGATAGACAAAATGTGAAACAACTCATGCAATCGCAGAACAAGTCCTAGTTCGTCTTCCTGTTCTGCGTTTGAATTTTTGCGCCGAACGGTTTACGTAATACGACATTACGTCATGACGTTAAGCCTCGCCCACAATAAATGAAAATAATCTCACTCTACAGAAAATACAGATAAAATATGCATAGAGATTCATTTATTGTCTAAATTCAATCACATTTCAAGATAAATTCCAATGAATAGTCTATTTTAATACACAGATTCTTTAAATACATACATTCTCTAGCTCAACCAACAAACACCCCCCACTCACTCTAGATGGCAGTAAAAGATAAGGCTCCATTGCTAGGGAGACCTGACTGAATATTTCTACCGAGGCATGCATTTTCTCCATCATTCCCCATAAAACTAATGCCTTTTCTTATATTGTACTGTTTTCTTCTTAATTGGCTTTCTGTCCTTCATTTCAGTGTGACTTTCCACAAAGCACAGCAAGAGACCACAGGACATTGATTTGATATGAATCTCACACTCTAGAGACTTAAGCATGTGTCTGATGACAGCAAAAATATACGCAAATAACACAAATCCTCTGGTACTTATGTTGTTTGTATTATACATATATACATATATATATATATATATATATATATATATATATAATGATCACTGAGAGCATAAACAAATGCATTTCATGAATTAAAACACTGCCATCCATCTTAAATTTTATATACAAATAATTGCCAGGTGGTTGATTGTCTTTGGTTCTGGTTTTAAATATAACAATGATAAAGATCCTTGAGAGAGTTTCTATTGTGTAGTTTCTGTTCATTGTAAAGGAAGTACTCCTGTGTGCTATATGGCTATGGCATTAAAACTAAAATTTGTCCATGTTTTCACATGAACATACATTGACAATCATGCACTCACTGGCATACCCATGTTGACATTCAGCAGTGCCTAACAAATGAATAGCATCTATCTTTCTTGAAAAAGCCTCTACCTTTTTTAAAATCCATCAAACACCATATAATTGGTTCTAACCATCTGGTTGTTGATAGCAGATGATGCCAACTATTAAATGTCTCAATCTCTCTCTGTCCTAACTACTTCACTCTAATTATAATCTTTTTATTCTGTTAAAGATACTAAACACTTCTAGCACTCCAGTAAGTTCTTATTAATAAAGAGATAATGGGGCGGCTATTTTATCACACTAAAAATAATCAGTGCAAATGATTTTTTATTTAATTGGGTTTTTCACATAAGTCTGCCTGGCAGAGGCGAGGATGAGCTGACATCTGAGTCAATGAAGTAGATGTATGCACTGCACCGGTTCATTGCTTTTAATGAAATTACAAAGCAGAGGAGAACTATGTGGACGAGGTCTGTGAGCAGACTAAAGCAGTAGATCAAACTCAAGCTAAATGTGCTGGCTGCTTGTTTTAATATGCTGGACACATGAAATGGACCACAGTCAAGAAAATATTTTATATATGATTATTTTATTTATTTATTTGTAGAAAATAAGTGATAAAAAAGTCAAATGCAGATGTTAATTATGTTGACATTTGATGGCAAAATACATTACATGTCCTCGGCTTGTCACAATGGTACATCATTATTGTTTTCTGATAGTTTCTTAACTATCTTGCATTATATAAGCACATGCTTCTAATCCTATGCAGGCTTCTTACACAAATGATCAATTATATTTTGTAGACAAAATTAACATTTAGAAAAACACATGGGAAATGTCAGGTAGATCTTTCAAAGAAACAGCTGTGTAATGCAAAGGTTGTTTGGCCAAGGAGGAATTCAGATGCATCATGCAGAGACTACATATTACAGTTACCATCTCGGTGATGCTCTCACAGCATCAAACTGCAGAGACAGCTTACTGCCAGGTTATGTGCGTACAGTTTTGCTTATACAAAGGAGAAAAAAATGGTCTGTCCTTGCATATTTATTGTGTCTTGGACTAGATAAACACATTAATTCCTCCAGCAGATTAGAGCTTTTAGTGTTCAAATGAACAGACTGTGATGCTACAGCAAGCAGCTCTTGCCCTAATATGTTGTATTCTTATTTTAACCAAGTTTCTAAGGGGATTATTATCAAGTTGTCCCTCAGTGCAGATCCCCCGTCAACATATACTGGAAAATTCTATCCTCTCACTTCCAGCTTGTCATTTACAGACGCTAATTCAGAAACATGTTGAATCATTTGTAATAAAAGTGATCTACATGCATCATACTGAGTATATTTTAAAACAGTCTTTATATGAGGCTAGAAAAGACTGACTTCATCCAGATAACTGAGGTCAGAGTCCTATGTTGGGTTGATTTTTGCTATACTTCTGTTTCACTTTTACTTTCCAGTTCCTATTTGGTTATTTTTTATTTTTGTGATTTTTTTGGGAACTAAAATACTTTGTTTAAACATAGCGTGACAGAAAAAGGGGTCAGAGATGGAGGATGACATACACCAGGGCCACTCATTTCAGCCCTACGAGGGCCGCAGTACTGTAGGTTTTTAATGGTTCCCTGTACCAACACACCTGACTCAAATTAACTTCATAGGCTGTTTGTTCCATTTATTTTGAGGTGTGTTGGAGCAGGGTAACATCAAAACCTGCAGGGCTATGGCCCTTGTAAGACCAAACTGAGTAGCCCTGACATACATCAATCGCCACAGGCCAGGACTTGAAATGGGGCCAACTCTGAGGAGCTTAAGCCTCTGCACATGAGGTGCCCACTCAACCGGTCAGACCCCGCAACGCTTGAGTAGATTCTGATGCCAAAGCTATTTGGCAAGTTTAGGAAAATGTTTTGTTTTTTTTTTAAATTAAAATACACCTCTTCCAATATTAAAAAAAAAATGAGAGAAACGACTTCCTACTTTTCTTGGAGACCAGGGCTACAAATCCCACAACTGTGAAATATTTACATTGCATCACAAAAAACAAAAAAACAAAAAAACAAACACAACATCAGCATTTCAGATTCCTTCGCTTAGTACGATGTTACTTCAGTCAACACAACTGGTTTTTTACTCCATCTCTGTTTAAAGTGAAGCTTGCCTAATAAAACATGATAGATGTAGAATGATCTCCTGCCTATTATAAATTGAAGATGTCTTCATTTTTATCAAGGATGCTGTGAAGCTAATGATGACTTAATATGCTAAATCAAGATGCCTGATTAGCATGGTGACATTTATTAATCAGACTGAGTGGATGTCTACTTAACAAGCAGGGTGTAATATGCATTTCCATGCACAGTAATAAGGATGTCACCCCACGTGGCAATTATTCACAAATTGTACTATATGTCAGTTGTTTGTAATGTTGTAATTATGATAAAATGGGCATGTGGGTGGCATGGCTTAGTGGGTAGAGTGGTTGTCCTGTAACCTAAGGGTTGCCGGTTTGATCCTGGCCCAGAGATCAGCCAGATCAGCTTGGAGGGTGTTTTTAATGTGATGTTTTTTCCACAGTCCACACCAACCTTCCAAGTCCAGAAAGGTTCTCAACAGTTCCAAGTTCAACAAACTTAATAATAACATTGCACACTGTTGAAACAGGGATACCACGGTCCTTGTAAATCGATTTATTTCCTTCAGAGGACTTGTGTTTGCTAATAATAGGAATTCTGATGTCCTCGAACAGCTACTTTGTCTTCATCATTGTGATAAAGGAAAAGGTCAATAGCATGTGGCTTTTTATAACATTTAAGTCATCATTCATTGGCTAATTCAAATCATGTGGGCACTGACACATTAAAACAGGTAAGTTCAATTCATAATTTGTCACAGGTGAGTCAAAACTTTTTTTCCCCACACTTATTTAGAGGGTGCCAATACCCTGTCACAGCAATCTTTCATTTTCTGTTGTCTATAGACCAAAGCAGATTCAACAGATACATTTTACATAAAGAGATATTCTTCATTATGTACATAGATTTCATGTGTACCAATGATGGTGACCAGGACTGTCCATGGAAAACACACACACACACACACACGCACACACACACACACACACACACACACACACACACACACACACACACACACACACACACACACACACACACACACACACAGAGAGATCTATCTTGAGAAAAATTATGTCAGTATTGAAAGTTTGGTCACATATTTTACAGATTGACTATATTGTGTCACAGAAGGAGCAGCAATGGGTTTCTGTGTACACATTTGACTAAAACTCACATTGCAGCTGTGTAAGGAACTTACATATCTTGGAGAGTTTCAGACACCTCTGAGAAATTTATTTCAGAGATAGTTGTTAATTCACTGACTGCACTGGGTCTGTATTCAACATTTTATCGCCTGTTTATGTGAACCAGATGTGGACTGATATTGTCAAACAACCAGCTGTGGTTGCATAGTTGAGCTGATAAGACGGAAAGTGAAAACATTGTTACTTCTGGCAGCATGCCACTTCGTCTCTGAATGTGTGTCTGTTGCTCAAACTCAAACCCAAATAAAATCAAGTGACACACTCTATGCACACACAGACTTTCATATGAGCATTCAATGGCAGATATTCCTTCAGAAAGCATGTGCAATATTTCATAAGTATTTTCATAAGTATTTGCTGTCTTTGTTCTGGAAGCAGCCTCATCCAATAAAAAAAAAAAACAAACAAACAAACAAATAACCTATACCACATTCATGACATCCTTTCAGATATTTTGTTGCATATGAAGGAGAAGCTAGAAAGATAAATTGAGCACATTCTGTAATGGCCACTTTCCATCACCAATAACTGCAGAATGCTGAAGTGAATCCATGAAGACTGATGGCTTGTATCAGAAAAGCAGGTGGTGTCGGTCCAACTATTGATTTGATTTCTTGATCTGGTGATTAAAAATAAAAATTGTCAAAAGTAAGACTGACATGAGCTTGTTTGCTGTTCCTCCTAAGTATTTGTTACAACCCGGCACAGGGGTATGATGAGTGTAACAAAAGAAGTGTGAGAGGGAGGAAGGTGGACGTGGTAAAGCAATCAGTTTTATTGGACAAACCAGAAACATACACAACCTGCAAAGGAGTTAACCAGCTCGTGTTGGGGTTAGAGGAACTGCTCAAACAAAAGAACAAATGGAGATAATCCTGCTAACTTTAACTCAGCCGGTGAACCAAAACTCAGAAGGGAAAAACCAAAAGGACCGGCGCTTTAAACAAAGAACTAACTAAAAAGTAGTCCCAATAATTTATGAACAATGCAAAACAAAAAAAGGTGTTCAAACTAAACTAGCCCAACACATTCTAGCGGTATTTAGTGAAAAAGGAACTAAAAGCTTATCCAAAACAAAAAAACTAAGAGCAGCCAAAAGGGCCGATGTATCTCCACAATAAAAGGGGTTCCGATAGTTTGCTACACCATAGCACAACACGACTATTGTCCCAAAACCGAAGTAAAACAAATCTACAGTGTGTGCAGAATTATTAGGCAAATGAGTATTTTGATCACATCATCCTCTTTATGCATGTTGTTCTACTCCAACCGGTACAGGCTTGAAAGCCTACTACCAATTAAGCATATCAGGTGATGTGCATCTCTGTAATGAGAAGGGGTGTGGTCTAATGACATCAACACCCTATATCAGGTGTGCATAATTATTAGGCAACTTCCATTCCTTTGGCAAAATGGGTCAGAAGAGAGATTTGACGGACTCTGAAAAGTCAAAAATAGTGAGATGTCTTGCAGAGGGATGCAACACTCTTAAAATTGCCAAGCTTTGAGGCGTGATCATTGAACAATCAAGCTTTTCATTCAAAATAGTCAACAGGGTCGCAAGAAGCGTGTTGAAAAACAAGGCGCAAAATAACTGCCCATGAACTGAGGAAAATCAAGCGTGAAGCTGCCAAGATGCCATTGGCCACCAGTTTTGCCATATTTCAGAGCTGCAACATCACTGGAGTGCCAAGAAGCACAAGGTGTGCAATACTCAGGGACATGGCCAAGGTAAGGAAGGCTGAGAAACGACCACCACTGAACAAGACACACAAGATAAAACGTCAAGACTGGGCCAAGAAATATTATAAGACTGATTTTTCTAAGGTTTTATGGACTGATGAAATGAGAATGAGTCTTGATGGGCCAGATGGATGGGCCCGTGGCTGGATCAGTACAGGGCAGAGAGCTCCACTCCGACTCAGACGCCAGCAAGGTGGAGGTGGGGTACTGGTATGGGCTGGTATCATCAAAGATGAGCTTGTGGGACCTTTTCGGGTTGAGGATGGAGTCGAGCTCAACTCCCAGTCCTACTGCCAGTTTCTGGAAGACACCTTCTTCAAGCAGTGGTACAGGAAGAAGTCCAAGCGATCCTAGCGACTATGTTTTCGGGGGCTTCATGCCCCTGGGATGGTCACCCATGGCAAACAGATGTCTAGATTAGATTAGATTAGATTAGATTAAACTTTATTGATCCTACGGACGGGGAAATTCACTTATTACAGCAGCAAAGCAGAAAAAGTGAAAAAAGAAAGAATAAATAGATAAACTTAAGAATTAAATATAACACAATAAACATAAAAAACAACAACAGTATAAGGTGACGGTATAAATGACTGTGTAAACAGTGTAAACAGACTACAACATGACAGCCTGATTCAGGTGTTACAGATTGTCGTAGAGTCTGACAGCAGTTGGGATGAAGGACCTGCAGAGCCTCTCTTTCTTACACCGTGGGTGTAACAGTCTGCTGCTGAAGGAGCTGCTCAGGGACCCCACAGTGTAATGTAGGGGGTGAGTGGTGTTGCTCATGATGGATGTCAGTTTGGCTAACATCCTTCTCTCCCCCACTTCCTTCCAGAGGACAATCCAGGACAGAGCTCGCTCTCCTGATCAGTTTATTGATCCTGCTCCTGTCCCTGTCTGTGCTGCTCCCTCTCCAGCAGACCACAGCATAGAATATGGCTGAGGCCACCACAGAGTCATAAAAAGTCCTAAGGAGAGTCCCACACACTCCGAAGGACCTCAGTCTCCTCAGCAGGTGGAGTCGACTCTGGCCCTTCTTGTAGAGGGCATGGGTGTTTGTAGACCAGTCCAGTTTGTTGTTTAGGTGAACACCCAGGAATTTATAGTTCTCCACCACCTCTATGTCCAGTCCCTGGATGTTCACCTGTGTGAGAGAGGATGCTTTCCTCTGGAAGTCCACAATCATCTCCTTTGTCTTGCTGGTATTTAGCTGGAGCTGGTTACGCTCACTCCAGCTGACAAAGTGCCTGATGACTGTCCTGTACTCCAGATCGTCCCCCTCAGAAACACAGCCAACAACAACTGTGTCATCGGAGAACTTCTGGATGTGGCAGTGTGTGTTATTGTAAGTGAAGTCCGAAGTGTAGAGAGTGAAGAGGAAGGGAGAGAGCACCGTACCCTGAGGGGCACCTGTACTGCAGAGCACCACGTCAGACTCACAGTGCTGCAGCCTCACATACTGTGGTCTGTTGATGGGATAGTCCTTAATCCATGCAGTCAGGTGTTGGTCTACTCCCATCTAGAGGAGGGACCAGACAAAGTGCGGCCCAGATCACCCCTATGATGATGACAAAGCAAGGACCAGGGTTTCCCTTGCCCGGACGTGGGTCACTGGGTCCCCCTCTGGAGCCAGGCCTGGAGGTGGGACACGGAGGCGAGTGCTTGGTGGCCGGGCCTTTGCTCATGGGGCCCAGTCGGGCTCAGCCCGAAAGGGTGACATGGGCCTCCCCTCACATGGGCTCACCACCTGCAGGAGGGGCCATAGGGGTTGGGTGCAGTGTGAGCTGGGAGGCTGCCAGAGGCGGGAACCCTGGTGGTCTGATCCTCGGATGCAAAAGCTAGCTTTAGGGACGTGGAATGTCACCTCTCTGGCGAGGAAGGAGCCTGAGCTGGTGCGCGAGGTTGAGCGGTTCTGGCTCGATATAGTTGGACTCACCTTGATGCATGGCTTGGGTTCTGGAACCACTGTCCTTGAGAGGGGCTGGACCCTCTTCCATTCTGGAGTTGCTCCCGGTGAGAGGTGCCGAGCAGGTGTGGGCATGCTCATTGCCCCCCCGACTTGGTGTCTGTACTTTGGGGTTTACCCCGGTGAATGAAAGGGTAGCCTCCCTCCGCCTTCAGGTGGGGGGACTTGTCCTGACTGTAGTTTGTGCTTATGCACCAAGCAGCAGTTCAGAGTACCTGGAGTTGGAGTCCTTGGAGGGGGCGTTGGAAAGCACTCCTTCCAGGGACTCCTTTGTTCTGCTGGGGGACTTCAATGCTCATGTGGCCAATGACAACTGATCACCACCTGGTAGTGAGTTGGCTTAGATGGTGGGGGAGGATGCCGGTCAGGCCTGTCAGACCCAAGCGTGTTGTGAGGTCTGCTGGGAACGTCTGGTAGAGTTCCCTGTCAGAGTTTCAACTCCCATCTCCGGAAGAGCTTCAACCATGTCCCGGGTGAGGCGAAGGACATTGAGTCCAAGTGGACTGTGTTCCGTGCCTCTATTGTCGAAGTGGCCAGCCGCAGCTGTGGCCATAAGGTCGTCGGTGTCTGTTCTGCCGATAACCCCCAAACTCGTTGGGGTACACCAGCAGTGAGGGATGCCGTCAAGCTGAAGAAGGAGTCCTATCGGGCCTTTTTGGCCTGTGTGACTCCAGAGGCAGCTCTGATGGACTTGGAGAAGGCATTCAACCATGTGCCCCGGGGACTCTTGTGGGAGGTACTCCGGGAGTATGGAGTGCCGGACTCTCTTGTATGAGCTGTCCAGTCCCTGTACGACTGGTGTCAGAGCTTGGTCTGCATTGCCGGCAGTAAATCAGAATCGTTTCCAGTGCGGGTTGGACTCCGCCAAGGCTGCCCTTTGTCACAGATTCTGTTCATAACTTGTATGGACAGAATCTCTAGGCGCAGCTGAGGTGTTGAGGGGATCCAGTTTGGTGGCCTCAGGATTGGGTCTCTGCTCTTTGCGGATGATGTGGTTCATCGGGCCGTAATCTTCAGCGCTCATTGGAGCAATTCGCAGTCGAGTGTGAAGCGGCTGGGATGAGAATCAGCACCTCCAAATCCGAGACCATGGTCCTCAGCCGGAAAAGGGTAAGGAGTTCACAGATCAGCAATGAGGTCCTGCTCCAAGTGGAGGAGTTCACGTATCTCGGGGTCTTTTTTACGAGTGAGGAAAGAATGGAGATCGACAGGCGGATCGGTGCGGCGTCTGCAGTGATGCGGTCTGTCGTGGTGAAGAAGGAGCTGAGCCAAAAGGCAAAGCTCTCGTTTTACTGGTCGATCTACGTTCCTACCCTCACCTATGGTCACCAGCTGTGGGTAGTTACCGAAAGAACAAGATCACAAATACAAGCGGCCAAAATGAGTTTTCTCCGCAGGGTGGCCAGTGCTCTCCCTTAGAGATAAGGTGAAAAGCTCGGTGATCTGGGAGGGGCTCAGATTAGAGTTGCTGCTCCTCCGCATCGAGAGGAACCAGATGAGGTGGCTCGGGCATCTGGTTAGGATGCCTCCTGGACGCCTCCCTGGTGAGGTATTCTGGGCACATCTCACCAGAAAGAGGTCCCGGGGGAGACCCAGTACACACTGGATGGACTACATCCCTCGGCTGGCCTGGGAACACCTCGGGATCCCTCTGGATGAACTGGTGAATGTGGCCAGGGAGACGGAAGTCTGGGTTTCCTTTCTTAGGCAGCTGCCCCCGCGACCCGCCTCCGGATAAGCAGCAGAAAATGGATGGATGGATGGATGGATGGAGGTATCAGAGCCCTCGATACACCAAGGGCTCTTGTAGGTATTTTCTATTTTAAAACAACAATGGAGTCCAGTATGGTTCAGTGTCTTTATTAGCTTGTGGACGTTGGTGTTTACCTGTGTTTCTTGTAGGCCTCGAATGCCATGAATGTGTAATAGTTGGTTACATTCTAAACTGTTTTAGCTTTGATAGGAATATTTATAACTTGTGTTTTAATAGAACTCATCTGACTCAGTGTGTCCTTCAGCTAAGAACATCCAGCACATGGTGACAGATAATCAAGACTGTGATGCAACTACAAACCATCAGTTAAATATACATAGAGTGACATAAGCAAGAACCAGATGTGTTTAAGAATCATCAGTTATCAGTCAGGTCTGTTGCATTAGATACACGCCAAATTCAACATTCACACACTCTGAACAGCACATCCTTATCTATTGTGTGAGCAGAGGGTGGCCTGCTCATGTCTATGATAACTGGCTAATTACAATCGGTTGCATGTCAAGCCATCCCATTGTACAAGGCAGTCTCCCGGCCTAAGAAGATGAAATGTCATCACATCCATTGCTTGGGGCTCAGCAGGATGACCTATCCTCTGAGCCCAGAGCTGCATTGCTTCACTTATGACCCAAATTAGTATAAATCTTTGCTGAATTATTAAGAGATTCTCTCTTGTCTTTTTGTCCTCGAGCTTCCAATAAAAGAATCGGGTTCCAACAAATGAACTACCTATGTTAAATGTTCAAGAGCAAAGTGAGAGACAAGACGTGACAATAACACCTTCAGTAATGACTTCAAATTAGGGCTTTAAAACCATAAATAAATTTTTCGCTCATATCAATTCATATAAAAACAAAAAAACATCATGTTTTAATTATGTTAGATATTAAAAAAAATTTTTATACATTTGCATAAAATGACAAAATATTTATCCCTAGATTAATGCTGTAGTTACCATCTTTGACCACAGGAGGGCAGAAATCCTGATAACAAAAGTTATAGCAAAAGTTTTTTAGCATTCTAGGTAACAAGTTTCTGGCTCCTGCTTAGTAATGCGACTCCACCATGTGAAAGATAGTCACATATTAAATACTTTACATACTGGGATACTGGTCCGTTATGAAAGATTTGAACAGAAGATTTGTTTCAGCAAGAAAACAGTCTTGCCAGTAGTTAGAACTCTTGCTATCTTCATTCACTCTGTCAGTTGATTTTTGATATACACTTTTAGCCTAGATTTTATTTGAACATAGACTTTTTTAGTGTTGATTAATTATCATTTTATGTTTCGTATAAAGTGTCTCATTTATAAAACAAATAAGCCATTTTTAATAATTTTCTACATTGTGCAGTGTAATAATAATCATAAAACAATATGTTATGTTTCTGTCAGAGGGGGCGGGGCTACTTTCAAAACTCAATATATCTGGACCACAAAGGCTCATGGGAAACGCAGATTCAGCTAAAATTTATCCTTTTTTTTTTTTTTTTTTTTAATTGCTGTGCTATAAATTTGAGCTATGTCTTTAATTCCTGTACTATGTTAACAATTAGACAATGTTAGAAAGTTCTGTCCTGTTTGAATTTTACAGTTAACACCATGAGTGAAATGGACAGTACAGGAAAAGAAATGTACCATCACCCTCATTGTTACTTCTTTTATTTTTTAGAGATGGGATTTCTGGCTCTTGAAGGGAGGCAGATCTTGAGGAGCCATTTCGTTTTAAAGAACCATTCAAAAGACTGGCTCATTCTTACAATATCTTACAAAATTTTGCAATATATAAGAATGACAAACAATCAGAATATGTACCTATATAAAATCTACAATACAAGATAGAAATTATGAAAATAAATTAGATAAAAAAGGATAAACCTGAGTAGTCAGTGCAAAGTCTAGTAAATGTTTTGGATAAAACTCACAGTATTTCTTTCCGACCAATACTCTCTGCTTATAGATGCTTCACATGAATGGAGCATGTTGGACATCAGACTTCTATGATGTCACAAATGTGATGAAGGCAGTGTGGAAAATTTGTATATAAAAAGAATGGCTCACAAATGAACAGCTCACAGCTGTGACTCAGTTCCCATCATTCATTTAAAAGAGCTGTTCAAAAGAATCGATTCATTCATAAACGTCACATCTCTATTTTTAATTAGTGTGTCATGGGTAAAAGTGACTAACATGATCAGTTGTCCCATTATCATTTCTCCAGGTTGCAGTTCTGGGTTCCTAATCTGTTGTAAAGATGCATCTAGAAATTGTTATTATTGGAAGGCGTCTGACAAAGTTCAGTGAAAAAGCCAAACAATTTGTGTAAATTTAATTTACGACAGTTCAAACAACTAAAGTATAAAGTAAATTAGATGAGTGAAATAATGGGTTTGAGTAAAGTCTAATGGTCGCCCATGTTGATATAACTTGACATGTTTACTTTAAGCATTTATGAAAACTCTAATGGTTTAAGAAAATGGGTTTTCAAGCAAATTTCTAGTAAACTCAACTAATCCGGAATGGTGATCATAAGGATAATCAAACTGCCAGTGCACTGGATCAGAATCGCCTGTATGCATTGTAAAACTCTTTAAAATCATCTGATGCTGAGTGGGACATATTGACTAAATAAAGCCTGGTACACACATAAGGATTTTTTAATCTTCTGAGATTTTTTCATCGGTTCGAGACCTGACACGTGAAGATAAAAAAATATGGTATTTAACAGTTTTGATCGTACTGTGTGTGGTGTGCTCAGATAATCTAATTACAGAACAACACACGTAACAATGCTGTCCCGCAACTCATCTACAGTCTAGTCCTCCGAGCTGGACATCTCACGTAACCAAATGTGATCTAACAAAAACGTAGAATAAGAACCATAGCAACAACCGGCAAAAAACGTAGAATAAGAACCATAGCAACAACCAGCAAAAAACGAAGAAGAAGAACCATAACAACAACCGGAAAACACAACACCCAGCATGGAAGAGGATATATAGGACAAGGGAATGATGGTGTTCTTGGGACTATTGTTAACAGAAAAAGCTAGAACTGAAAAAAATAACAGACTTGAGACAGCATGAACACAGACTTTATATCCTTCCTTGTTCCCCAGTCAGCTCACTCTCTGATTGGCTACATTTCGTGCCAAGCCACCCTCCACACAGTCACAATTCATGAGTCGTCTGCTTTTCTCACACATACGAACACATTGGGTCATAAATATTGAACATGTTCAATATTTCCAGTTGTTGGCTACGACCTGTTTTGAAGCCAATTATCGGGACAAATCTGCTCATTACACACCTCAGACCAAATGATAATTGTGCAGAAAAATCTTATAAGTCTTAGGATAATCGGAGGTTTGCTGTCCTGAGTCGGGAAGAGGCAAAATCGGGACAAAAACAGCCCTATAATCTTTATGTGTACCAGGCTTAAGACTGTTTTGGGTATTTTACAAAAAATACATGCAATGTTTTGTAGTTATCATATTTAGAAACTATGGCTGTAATTGCTTGAAATCTACAAGACAAAGTTTTATTGTTGTAGTTGCTTATGGCCATACTGAAATAGACATATGGAGGAATGTTTCAAGTGTAAAATAAAACTGACATGCAGGCAAATTACATCTCCTATAGTAGTCGTCACCGATGGCAGAATGCTGTAAGACAGATTTAATTCCCAGGCAATAGCACAGGATGAATAAAGGCCATCCCATTTCCATGAGACTGTGGGATAGACTGTGATGGAGCAACCACAATTTCACATACGATGGGGAAGCACAGAGATGAAGGGGAGTCTTATAATCACTGTGTTGGACGTAATGATGTGGACAAAGTCTCAGAGAGGAGCACCATCTCTTAGAAAGCTTTTGGGATATGTACACAAATCGTCTTCCAATATTTATTCCTGAGAAATTAAGCAGTGATGGACATAAAAATTAACAACGATAACAACAGAAGTTATGTTTGTTTATTGAATAAATTGCTCAGGTGTGACTGTGTTTTACTGTTTGAGTTTTTCCATCTTTGAGCAGGTTAAAGGTTAAAGGAATGTGCAAATACATCTTACGACTTCCATACCGGGTCAGATGGAAGCGAATGATTCACTGTGGCCACCCCCTATAAGAGAAAGGCTGAAAGGAAAGAAGAAGCCGGTTAATCTTCTGGCCTCTGTGGGGTGTCGGTGTTCGCATTTCAAAGCAAGTAGGGAGGACTGTGTGGAGGTAATGAGAAAAAGAGCTGTAGAAGCAAAAGGACAAGCAGTCACGGGAGAAAAAAATGGAAATGAATTGAATGACATTTAAGCACTTGTTATCACCTTCTTCTATTACGATGAGATGGACAGTCTCCATGGGAGTGTGGGAGGCTTTGGTTCACAGCCAACAGAACAAGATAAATGAAGGCCATTCCAGGCAAAAGGATCGGGGTTGGAGCTCATGAGAAATTATATCTTTCACATGCCAACAAAGAAAAAGGGACAGTTGATATCTATTTCAGTGAAATAAGAAAGAACACAGACATGTAGCCTTCATTCATGCTGGTATCTAGTGTGAACTTCAGCAGATCCACAAATTCCAAGATAAATTTACTGTTATTTGCTTTCTTTTCTGATATACAGTATAAAAAACGTGAGTGAATGTGAGATTTGGAGTGAAATTGAAGAGGTAGGTTTTCAGCTACATTTTTATTGATTTAAAACACAAATGTCAGAGAACCTTAGTTTTTAATTAAAAATTCAATCTCAGTCCAAAGCTTAAATCTGATCATTATTTATTTCAAATTGTAGTGTAAGCGCTCTCTCTGTGAATCTGTGTACTTATTTTCTTTCTTGCGGAGAATCAGATGAGAAAATTCAGTTCTGTCTCTTTAAACCCCGACCCAAGAAAAATGGGAAGAAAATAAACACTTCTAGAAGCTGAAGTCTTTATTTGGCCCTTTAACAAAATGAAGGCCAGTTTAACCAATAAGAGCCCGACGTGACAAACCACATCACATACAGTTTCTAAGACATTTTGCCTCAATTTATGGTATAAACTTTGCTCAAAATCCTGTTGAACACAATCTGATACTTGTGTCCCCTAATAGATACCTAGAAGCAGAAAACCATATTATAATATTTTTAATATATCACATGGTAATAAATGGTAGATCCCCCCCCCCCCAAAAAAATGTTATTTTTTGTTACATTTTAATACAGGCCAAATAAAGACCTCATATTTAAAAAATTGGACTTTTCTTACCATTTTTTCGTGGGTTGGGCCTTAACGGGTTAAGCTGTGAATCTACATCACTTATAGAAGCCAGTTTTTACACATTTTCATGAGAACATGTGGAAGTTGTAGATTCTACTTACAGGTTGTGTCAATTGCAGACCTATTACTATCATTGCTACACTATAAATATTCTTCTTCTAAAATTATGCAATTTTCAGTCATCCGGGCTTCATGCTTTCATGCTGGTTAGAGTATGGACTTCTGAAACTGTGGCAGGACTGTAGAGAGACATGGGAAATAAAACATCTTTACATTAAAAATCTGGATCACCAAGTGGAAATATCTGTAACAAATTGAAAAAAGGTCCACAGAAAGACTAGTTGATTGTGTTGGGGTGCAGTATGTTGCACTTTCAGAGCTGGTCCTTGACATAGGCCATACAGGCAGCAGCTTGTATGGTGATGTTTGATGTTTAATCCCTAAAAATATTAATTGAAAACTAAATATGACCTGATTTCCCCACAATAGCACTGCTACATGACATCATGCCAACATTAGTTTAATAGCCTTTCATAATATTACTAGATGTTCTTGCACAGGGACAAAATCTCCTCTAGAGATGTACAATTAAAAGTGGATATTTATGGCAATAATGATCCACGCAGGTCTAGAAAGATGTTTTGACATTTCTGTCAAATGATGTTATAATGTTAGGATATAGTCTCATTTTACAACAAGCTACTTGGTTTTTATATAATGAAAATAATAGTATTACATGGACAAACATATTTCATTTGACATAAAAAAAACCCCACCCACTTGCTTGCTATTATTTAATATTTCTCTTGCACCCCAGTTGCTGGAAATTGACCATTTCTTTTTTTTTTTTAATCCTTACATATTTATTTCTTTACTTGTAGTGATGAATTTAAGAAAAGAAAAATAGATGGAGAAAAGAGGAGACTGGGAAAAGAAAATGACAAATTGAGATAGTGCCAGACCTAACAAGCCGGTGTTGTACCTGAACCTGATACCACCCAAAATGCAGTCTTTTAGTTTTGGGAAACAAAAAATAATAATTCAATTTTTTTTAAACCTTTTACATGTTTTTCTTAAGATGCAGTGGACCATTTTGTTCAGCATATGGTTACAAAAAACAAGAATAGACTGACATGATTTTAAAGGGTGGCACTACTATACATACAAAAGACAGAGTGTGCCAAAGCAAACAAGAATACAGAATATGAATATAAGAATACAATAAGTCTTCCATTCCAACTAGACTCCCTGTAGGAAGGGTACTGGTATATTAATGGCTTCACTAATGACTGACTATATTCACCTCAGATTCTTCTTGAGTTTTTCTCCTTTTAATGAGCTCCATCTGTGTTCATGTTTTCCTCCACACTGCATGCCAAGACTCACACACACAGATGTGTGAACACAGTTTAGATGAAAACTGTCTATAATTTTGCAAGCTGTAGATGATACTGGTTCTTCTTCTTTTTCTTTTTCTTCTTGTTCTTTTTTTGTTTTCTCTTCTCTTTCTTGTTTTCCAAACCATCAAGGGAGGCCTCCCAACTAGAAGTGCTTTTTTTTCCAGGCTGGCATCCCTCCTGCATTGTCCTGCCCTAATATGAGGCAAACACTTTTAATGCACTAAAGCAATATTTGATACAAACAGAATAACACTATGGGCATGTGCACATTAACTTTATAGTAGCAGTACGGGGAGGAATGTGAACTTGTAAATATCATTTGGGAATATAAGAAAGGAATATGTGTGTTTTTATCAATATGTTTTTGTGTTGATGCCTGTAATTGACTCTTAACAATGGGTTAGTCATTAGGCAACTGCTTTTTGTCACTCCAATTAGTTTAATTGTTCTTGGTGCTTCTTTATCATAGCAAAGGCATTGGATTTAAGCTGACTTGATAAATAGTTCTCTTAATTTCCTTCATAAAAAACACAAGCCATGTTTCATAGACTGAACGCACTCAATTTGTGAGATGTGGATAATTAGCACTGCACGCAGGATTAATTGGAGCATTTTGGGTATTGAACAGTGGGAGGGGAAATTTTATGCATCTTTTATTCTTACTGTTTGAACCAGGGTGAAATATGTTCGAATCATTAATTCCCCATTAAATGTAAGGTTCAAAAATAGGTGAAGACAGTCAAATGGCTAAAATATCCACCATCTTTGTATCCTGCACCTGGTGGCTTTGCCATATAGATGTGTTCATTTATATTTAGAGTTAAAGCTTAATGGTCATTCTGTTATGCTGACCTGCCTTTCCCAGCGAATGCATGTCAGACTAATGGGATATATTTTAACAGTGCTGGTGATATGGCCATGGATCTCATGAAAGTTTTAATCATGTAGCTGTCATACTGGGCTTCACGATGGCAGACCGATCAGCCTCCACAGTGAGATTACCATCAAAACTCAAGAGTGGTGCTGGTGCTGAGACAAGTGGGCTGATTGTAACCTGAAGAGAGCAAATATGGAAATACTTGAGCTGTATCTTGATATTTCGATATTGGACCATAACGCTTGGCATCTTGTTGTTCAATGGGAGGAAAATGGAAAGAGTTTTATCAGTTCACTAGATGGATGTATTAGATTAACGGGCTATCAATCATTTCAAATACACTCAAATAAAATCTGTACCTATCTGTATCTATATATATTTATATCGGTTCCTAAGGCTGTTATTGCCGGGGGTGGTCAGTGAGGATAAGCTCTCACCATCCAATAAAATGCTCCCAAGGCTTGCGCCTCAAATAGTCTCTGACAGCCTAACTCCTGGCCTTCTTGTGTGGCCCAGTTACTGAGCCCGGCTGTTTTCACTGACAAGGAGTAGGGGCGAAGGGGGGTTCCTGGCGCCTTAAAACCAGTTGCTTTGGGCAGACGGGGCTCGGCAACCTTGGTTGGTAGCCTGTCTAGGTGAAGGCAAACACTGATACCAAACCTCCGCTGCCTTGCGGCTATACCCACACATGGGAAAGGCTTCGGGAGTTAACCCTGAGGAAAAATCGGGAGTAGGAGTCCCTGAGGCAGTTTCGTTCTGTTCACAGTAACGTTCTGGCAACTCCTCCAGCGTCACTGGAACCCAGTTGTATCGGCTTCTGCCCTTCCATTGGATCCTTCCGGTGACGCCGAGAGGGGGTACTTGCTGCCTGGGTAACAGCCTGTCCTCCATACCTCTTACCCAGGCTCTGTGCACTGGAGAGTACACTCTAGCTTTGCTTCACAGCGTCGACATAACACGGGAAGCAGCAGTCTATCGGTTATAAGTTTCCCGCCTGATTGGCGTAGAGCTGGACGCCAGGGGCTGCTTCCGTTGGTGGGAGAGGCCTTCGCGCCTCACTGGGCAGCTATCGCCTGCCTCAAGCTGGGCAATCCCCAGACAGTTATGTGCTGCCTCGCCACGGTCTGCTAAACCTCACCTCACTGGGTAAACCTGGGTGAGGTTTAGGGTCAAACCAACAAGTGGATCGTCAAATTCCGCACCAGGCCACAAATCAAAGAACACACATACCCTCAAATTGGGCACTTGGAACGTCAGAACAATGACACCCGGTTTTAGTGACGACCTGAAGGAGGTGGATGATGCACTCATGACGGCAGTCATCGACAGAGAGCTGAGCAGGCTGCAGATGGACATCATCGCCCTCCAAGAGACCAGACTCCTATCTGGGTCCGTGAGAGAAAAAGACTTTCTTCTTCTTCTCGTGGGGGAAAGCACCGGTGGAGGTCAGAGAACATTGCGTGGGATTCGCAGTCAGAAACAGTCTGCTAGAAGCCGTTACTCCGCCCACAGAGGGCAGTGAGCGGATCCGGTCCCTCCAACTCCTCACCGCAGCCGGTCTGGTCACACTGATTCGCGTGTACGCTCCTACGCTGACTTCCTCTGTGGAAGCCAAGGACAAGTGCTACAACGATCTCAGCACCGCCATTAGCAGATGGCAGAGTCCCTGAAAAGGAATTGCTGTTCATCCTTGGCGACTTCAACGCTAGAGTGGGTGCTGATCACAACTCCTGGCCAACCTGCCTTGGTCAGTTCGGCACAGGGAAGATGAATGAGAACGGGCAATGCCTGCTTGAGCTGTGCTGCCACCATGACCTGTGTATCAGCAACATGTTCTTTAACACCAAGCCCCAGCACAAAGTACCCGGGAGGCATCCCAGATCCAAGCACTGGCTCCAGCTCGACCTGATCCTTACCAGGCGATCCACCCTCTCCAATGTCACACTAACACGCACCTACCAGAGCGCTGACCACTGACCACTCCCTTGTATGCTGCAGGGTGAAACTGAGAGCGAAGAAAATGCATCGCAGCAACAAGGAGGGCAGACCCAGAATCAATACCAGCAGAATACAGGACAAGGAGAAGGTCGAAAAATCCCTCCCAGGTCCATCTACAATCTGCGCCCAAGAAAGATGGGAATACCTCAGAGAGGCTGTCTATAATGTTGTCATGACCACCTATGGCAAGAAGACCAGCAAGTCAGCAGACTGGTTTTAGGCTCACTCCGCAGAGCTGACACTGGTCCTTGAAGAGAAGAGGAGCACACTAGCAGTCTACAAAGCCTGCCCCAGTGAACACACCCTCCAGGCACTCCGGGCTGCCTGCAGCAAGGTCCAGAGGACTGCTGGGCAGTGTGCTAACGACTACTGGCTCCAGCTCTGCTCCTCGATACAGACCGCAGCCGACACTGGAAACATCAGAGGAATGTACGAGGGGATCAAGCAGGCTCTTGGTTCGATGCAGTAGAAAGCTGCTCCCTTGAAGACGGCCACCGTGACGTCATCCAAGACCGGGCACAGCAGATGGAGTGATGGGTGGAGCACTACTCCGAGCTGTACGTCAGAGAGAACATGGTCACCGAAGATGCCCTGAATGCGATTGAGTGCCTGCCAGTAATTGCAGAACTCGATAAGGAGCCAACTGTCCAGGAGCTCAGCCAGGCCCTGGATTCCCTCGCCAATGGCAAAGCCCCAGGGAGGGACAGAGTTCCTTCTGAGGTGCTGAAGTGCTGCAAGGACATTCTCATCTCAGAGCTGCACGACATTCTCTGCTTGTGCTGGAGAGAGGGCGAGGTACCACAGGATGCGGGACGCCTACATCGTCACCCTGTACAAAAACAAGGGTGACAGGAGCGCCTGCAACAACTACCGCGGCATCTCACTTCTCAGCATTGTCGACAAGCTCTTCGCTCGAGTCGCCCTGAGGAGACTGCAAGTTCTTGCTGAGCGAGTCTACCCAGAATCACAGTGTGGATTTCGAGTCAACGGGTCCACCATAGACATGATCTTCTCTCTCAGGCAGCTGCAAGAGAAATGCAGAGAGCAACAGCAGCCACTGTATATTGCCTTCATCGACCTCACGTAGGCCTTCGACCTGGTGAGCAGGGACAGCCTTTTCAAGATACTCCCCAGGATGGGATGCCCACCCAGACTCCTCAGCGTGATCCAGACCTTCCACGAAGACATGAAGGGCACTGTGGTCTTCGATGGCTCCATGTCGGAGGCCTCCAAAATTAATAGCGGAGTGAAGCAGGGCTGCGTGCTGGTGCCTACCCTGTTCGGCATCTTCTTCGTCGTCCTGCTGAAGCACGCTTTTGGAAACGCCACAGAAGGCATCTACGTCAGAACTAGGTCGGATGGGAAGCTGTTCAACCTGTCCAGACTAAGAGCCAGGACCAAAGTCCAGATGAAGTGCCTGAGTGACTTCCTCTTTGCAGATGATGCTGTCGTTACAACCCACTCTGCTGAAGAACTCCAGTGGCTCATGGACTGCTTCAGCAAGGCATGTCAGGACTTCGGACTCACCATCAGTCTGGAGAAGACGCAAGTCCTGGCACAAAACGTGGACCACCCGCCACAGATCATGATCTCAGACCACAAGCTGGAAGTTGTCCATGACTTTGTCTAGCTTGGCTCGACCATCTCCAACTCCCTCTCTCTCGACTCCAAGCTGGCTTGGAGGGCAACAGTTAGAGCAGGTTTCGCCAAGTTCGATGCTGTGCTTGCAAAACAGTCCAAGACCAAGAGGCAGAGACGGAGGGCTGCAAACCAGACCAGCAGACCATCTACAGTCTTCCTCTGCACCATGTGCGGAAGGGACTGCCACTCCCGGATCGGGCTGATCAGCCACACCTGAAGTTGTACCACTAGATGAGACACCAGCCAGAGCCCAGCTCCATAGTCCCTCAAGACTGAGGCCTATGATGATAGTTATATCTCTCTCTCTCTCTCTCGTTATACATATATATACTTTTTTTATTTTTTGTTTGTGTTGTTGTTTAGGAGGTGGGTTGTATCATGTACATAGAAGGTTTAGTCACCAAATACTCTAATACTCTTTGCACATACAGTAGCTGAGGGAGAAGTATACATTTTCTTTTGCATTCCATTTATGGTTCACTTCAATAGCTTAAAGCCCTGTAACACCTTACTGTCGGAATGTATTTACAATATTTAAAAAACAAAAGGAATACATGGAATTTTTTTTTCGGTGGGTTGTGTGTGTGGTAGTGGTGGTGGTGGGGGGGGGGAGGGGGGGGGGGGGGTATAATTTAATATCAAATAAATAAATAACAATAAATAAATAAATAAAAATTGATAATAAATAAATAGTATAGAAAAAAATACATAAGAGTGCCTACAAGCAAATAAATTGATAAAGTAGAATAAGTAGATAGAAAGAAAGAAAATAAACAAAGACCAGTTTGATGCAAATTTGAGACACCAGGCATTAAAGGATTAAAAGCAAAAATCCTTCAGACAAATTCTTTACAATTACGTTATTTCAGTTGCTTATTAATAATCAAAATTACCTCTATAGGAGTGAAATTTGCATGCCCTAAATTTAGGAATCACCCCCCAAAAACAGTAGTACTATCACTAACGCACACATATTGTAATAAATGAATAAGGACACTTTTATTCATTTAATTATTTGAGTTGTATTGCTATTGGAATCAACTAGTTTGAATGAATGAATAAATGAATGGATAAATGAATGAATCAATCAACCAATCAATCAATACATCAGTCATTCACTCAGTCAGAAAAAAAGCAATCCCTTCACTTTGTTTAAGGTTTACAGATATCTCATTCAGTGAGACTTGAATCATTCAGTTGCTTCAGTGAATTAAAAGGAGGACCTATGGTGGGTCTAACAAGCCCATTATAATTTAGTAAATCTCATTAGTTTGTTCTTAGCAGGAGGAAAAGAGTCATACAGCAATTTGTTTTGTTGAAAAAACCTGCCAGTATGGTTAGTAGCAGTTGCCATGGTAACATGACTCAGAGTTTAAATTATCTTCGTAAATGCTGAAGAAAGGTGTTTACTGGTTCCTTTCTTATCTCCTTTAACGTAGGATAAAGTGTACCCTCCTTTGCTCAATAAAGAAGATAATTCTTTTCACCAGCAGCACTCAAAGCAACGCTCAGTTCTTTTCATTTCGTCATATTAATTGGGATTTAAGTAGTTCGATAAAAGCACAGGAGGGTGACTGTGACCAGGCTCTCTCAATGTGAATGCAGTATATTTCACTTTGTAGCTTTTACAGCTTTTTGATTGTTTAACTTTACAAGTTTTTGTTTTAAAGTAATACTTTCACTTGGTTGTCCATTTTTATATAACCTATATAAAACACATTGTGAAGTTCCTGAGTAAATATCTTTAAACTGCTGCTGACCAGGAAATAACAAAACACAATATGTATTACTCAGCATAGGTGGATGCATCTGTAAAGGGTTTTAGCACAGTGTAAATATAAAGTGCAACTTCTGCAAACAGTAGAAAAAGACATGTTGGTCTTTATCCGTGAGCTCTAATGGCAGCCAAAGCTGTGTCTGCAATGTGCTCACCTGCACACTCAGCTGAGTTTTTCAGCTCTTTAAAAATGGGTGATGCTGCTTTATTTTAGCTCAGTTATTACAAAGAAAGGGGCATTGAGGATTGGATTTGGACACCCCTGCTTTACAAGCAAGGCCCTCAAGTCTGAGAAGAGCTGATTGGTGGCTAGCAGGCTCCGGTCTCTATATCCCAAAAACATTGTGATGCAAAATTAAACATCCCATAGTTTACTGACAACTATCCTCTTCCTCTCAATTTAAAGATAAGGAGTGAGTCCAAGAAAGTGTGTGCTGAAGGCTGAAATAATTCTCACTGCCTCCCATATGGATGAGATGTCCATTCCATTTACTACACACAGCCCCAAACTTGTGGTTCTAGATGAACAAGCCAAACAGCAACACTTCCCAGGCATAAACCAATTTAAAGCACTATTACCTTTTCCGTTGAATGACTTGAAGGGTTTGGATACAACAATGCATCTGCCTACAGATTCAACATCAAAATTATTCTCCAGCTGAACATCAGCCAAGCCTTTTCTGTTAGCTTGGATTTGATGATACCCTTCAGCTCTTGCTCTCCATCACTTAGGCTGTTAGCCCCCAGACCTCACATCAATTGCATTGACATTTCCTGGGCTCTGTGTATTTCAATCTTGCCTTGGGTGAGTGGTGATGTAATTAACATGCACCTGTGTGACCTTCCCATGAGAATTGCACTTCACAAATGTATGCAATTCTTCCCAATGAGGCACTAATTAAATAAATAATTCTGCACATATCTTAAAAAAAAACAAACAAACAAAAAAAAAAAACAAAGAAAATTAAAGCCGCAAGCGGCATCCATCGGGTCCGAGCGTCCTGGACCCCGCCACCCGATGTTGCCATGACAACAGGTGTTGTAATGTGTTGAGAAAGTTGAGAAAAACCTACTTAGGGCTTTGGATCATACTACAGAGTGTGACTCTCTAAGTACTCCATATGTCTTAAAACTGGACAAGTCCTGTCATGTTCGCTTTATGAACACCTTAGAGACAATACTCACATACAGAAAAGCAAATACAAAGTGACATTTAGTGACCCAGGAATATAAGACATTAACAATAAATTTTACTTAATATTATTACAGATTTTCAGAAGAATGTTGTAATATAAACCCATGAACCCCTTAAAATCCTCCATTTTTGTCTTAAACGGGTGTTTATGGATAAAAGATGTCTTGTGGACCAACTATTTTACTGGACTACTTTTACCCTTGCTGACATAACAGGAATTCAGTATGGCTTCAAAGATAAACTGCATTTGCAACTGGTCTGAAATAAGTCTAATGAGTGTGTTTCTGGATAAAGAAATTGGGCTATACTGAGATAGACAGGGTTATAAAATGTCCCAGGTTAGCTATCTGGGAACATTTTGAGCTTCTTAAAGAAAAGAAAAAGTTCATTGTATGCAAGGCATGTGACAGCTTGCATTTTCTAATAAGATTACAACTATGTGGAGAAACATATGCACAAAACATCCATTTGCCTGCACTCCTAGCTCACCACAGTCGAGTGCTGAATCAAGCATTACTGTATTCATAGTATCTTAGTACATATGTGAATTTAAATTCAGTAATGAATCAAAAGTATCGTACTGCACATTTACAAATAATTTAAACAAATCAGCTGATTTTTAACAACAGTATTCACGTAACAGCAGCAATTAAGATATTTCTTGTAAATATCAATATAAATATTAAAAATAGTAAAACATATAAAAGCTGATTTTTATAGTCTTTAAATCATGATTGTTTAATCCCATCATACTGGTTTGATCATGCCCTGTTGCCTCTGTCATATGTTTTATGGAGGTATTGCTCAGTAGAGCTTTCTAGAACAAAGGTGTCAAACTCAAATACACAGTAGGTCAAAATTAGAAATAAAAATGTTCACGACAAGGGCCGGACTGGTTGAAAACTGACTACTAAGGACCTTATTGCACACTTTGAACCCAGAACTAACACGACCTTTGAGTCATTGTCTATAAAACAACAATACTAAATTAAAAGTAAATAAATGAAAAATTAGCTGATTTGTTTCATTATGGCTTTATTTGCAGCTTGCCATTCTAATGAAAACATATCTCACTCACCTGGAACTAACACAGCTTATTAAACGGTTTATATCTATTAACAACAACATCAAACACTAAATTCATTAACGAGGGGAATATTGAAAGAGCCTGATCCTCCCATCACATCTTTAACACTCACAGTAATATTTTTGTACAGTGAAATTCAAACATCATGTGCAGCTGGAAGTGTTGATATTTTTAGTGAAAGCTTAAGACTTACCTTTTTAGTAAAGCTTTCAATTCAATATTTTTAATTCAATATTTTTCTAGACAATAATCGCAATTGTATTTTACACTTGTGTTTTCTTTCAATTCTTTTTATCTCAGCTTAACATCTTTTATTTAAACGTCCAGTGTCTTAGTTTCCCTGATGCTGTTGGTGAGGGTTAGTACAAAGCTTTTGAAACATTATTTTATGTACATGGAGGTGTATGTGAGCGTGTGTTTTTGTGTGCGTATGAATATATCATGTGTATGTGTGACTTGTGGGTTTATGGTCCGGATAGACTTGTGTTAGGATGGGGGGTGGAAAAAGTACTCTATAAACAAAGTTTGGTTGATTTGATATCTCTGGTTTTACTCAGTCCATCAATATCAAACAAAAACTATGAGAGAATTTAAAATCTCCATTTTTGCAATGAAGGTAACAGCAGTGATAAATGTGACCTTTTTTTTTTTTTTTTTTTGTTATGGCGTTTGGTGCTGATTAGATTTAAACCTTTGTCTCTTATAAAGTTAATTTCGCCTGTTCTGGTGCTCATTCATGTTCCATTTTCAAACGATTCCTGATGTATGATGTGTACACTTGTGTTGAACCACTGTGCTACCTCCCTATAGGGTGTTATTTAGGCATTTGGGGGAGAGGGGGCTTTTTTCTATTTTATCTGGAGATTTTTGCACATTAACAAGATATCGTCCATCATCCCTGGTTTCAACCTTTTTCTCTGTTCCTGACTCACATAATCAGTAGAGGAAAAATCATTGGCTGCGCTGGACGCCAGGAACAAGTTTCACACTAAGCACGAGGTTTGGAAATCTTGCATGCTCACTCCACCAGTAGTTGATGTATGCAGCCACATTATCCTCAGGTTCATCGCTAGATCTCCTTTTTTCTTGCTTTAATCTCTTTGCTGGTGGTGGACTTGGGCCTGTGATGTGGAGTTCTGCTGGACTACCATGCTTCTCCTTCAGCAGTGCAAAAACAAATAATCACGCTAAAGAACCATCAACAAAACAGTAATGCTGAGATCACTATAGGGTAAGAGTTTGAAGATGCCACATCTAAACATGTAACAAAACACAAAGCTGGAGACTGTGAGAAATTAAGCCCTTTTCTGATTCAATTTGCTGGAAAGCTTCAATGCTTTACGAAACTTCATCACTACCAGGACCTTCACAATGTTGTCACCTGTCTCTCTGCATCTACCTAACAGGTAGATGCAGAGAGATGAGCCAGGCTCATACATGTGACAGGTTAAAAATGATCAAAATACTTTGAGTGTATCAGCCACAGCTGAAAAAGTTATTTAATAATGGAATTACAAGAGTCAAAATTAATATTTCAAAATGGCTTTTTCATGATTGTTAAAACTAAAAGTATTCCTAATACCGTACAAAAAATATAAAGTTTATGTAAAATATTTGCAAGAGTTTAAGGATTGCATGATCGATAGCGTTTGACCAGCAGAGAGTTGTTTTGTGTGCTTTCACAGTGACGATGTGTGTTCTTTGGAGTAAAGCAAAATGGAGTGAAGATGTTTGCTGCGTCTGTCGTAACCACGTAGGCAGACAACGCAATACACACAAACAGGACTACCAAAATAAGGGACCAAAATAGAAGGAGTCAAGAAACCGAGGAATATAAATACACCAGAGGAGTAATGACTGATTGCGAGCAGGTGTGTATAGAGGGAACAGCGCAGTGGGAGAATCAGGTGTGAAGCAAGTAAATAGACATATAGCTGATTGAAATGGAAAAAGGAATAAAAGATTCATGAAAGAATGCCAAAAAATAGTTTAGACAAAACACCACTTGGACATGTTGACAAGGTTAAAATTTAGTTATTCACCACTGTGGCAGCATCAAAGCTGTGGAATCAAATATAAAAAGGGCCTCGTTGCTGTCTGTCTTAATCCTTTTAACCCTCTTAACTTATCTTATCAGATTTGTGAATTCTGCACCGCGGTGAAGTTGGTTTTAGGTTGGATATTCGACAGACATTCATCATTTCGTGTTCAATAGCTTCCGTTTCACGCGACCAAAACACGCAATTCCTGACCTGTATTATAGCACAAGATGAGACAAACAAGACACACCCCTTTTGATTCATTTTGAAACCTCCTTCTGTTTTTTATAATTTTTTTACAGTAAAAATATCAATATTTCTTCAATAGCTTCCACATCATGAGACAGAGGGGCCCCAAACCTCAACTAAAATATTCTACTAAGACACACAAACAAGACACACCCCTTTTGATTCATTTTGAAAGCTCCTTCTGTTTTTTATAATTTTTTACAGTAAAAATATCAATATTTCTTCAATAGCTTCCACAAATTGTGACCGAGGGGCCCCAAACCTCAACTAAATTATTCTACTGAGACACACAAACAAGACACACCCCTTTCGATTCATTTTGAAAGCTCCTTCTGTTTTTTTATAATTTTTTACAGTAAAAATATCAATATTTCTTCAATAGCTTCCACATCATGAGACAGAGGGGCCCCAAACCTCAACTAAATTATTCTACTAAGACACACAAACAAGACACACCCCTTTTGATTCATTTTGAAAGCTCTTTCCGTTATTTATAATTTTTTTACAGTAAAAATATCAATATTTCTTCAATAGCTCCAGCAGACACCCAGCCTGCTGGGGGGACCACCAGCGCCCCAGTCACAGACACACCCAGCCAGCCTGCTGCTGCGTCAGGTCTGCATGACCTCCAGCAGACATCCAGCAGGCACCCGGCCTGCTGGAGGACCTCCAGGGCCCAAGTCCCACTCCTCCCCAGCCAGCCTGCTGCAGCTGGAGGCCCGCACCC